>NC_047113.1:50824145-51118455 GCF_902500255.1 Thalassophryne amazonica | reverse complement strand
GAGTTGATCTGGTTTGAAAATAAATAAATACAATAATTTGAATAATGATGTTTTCTTTATCATGCATGTTTTTCAGGATCATATCAGATATTGTAATTAAAGCTTCTGAGACTTGATGTTGATTTACTCAGTCAGGAGGTGAGTCATATTGTGAAATATCAACAGAAGATGAGCATTTGGGGAAAAAAAAGAAGTATTGACAGAACATCTATGCAGACAGACGACTCCCACCCCCAGGTGTGCGCTGGGTTCACCGCTGAGAAAAACAGGCATTTCCCATAGCAGTGCATATAGAAGGCAGAGATGTCAAGGAAAAAGAAATAAAGATGGGGGTGTTTTGTGTCCAGTATTTGTAATGACCTAAATACGACTTTTTTTTCTTAATTTCTCACAGATATTCAAGAGTGTTATGAGGTGACCTTGCAACTAAACACCAAACCAAATGCTGTGAAGGAAGACGGCAAGCAGGAGAGGGGTAAGGTGAGTTTCTGATGACATCAAATACAAATGGGGCTATACATATTTGGGCAATGACAGGTTGAGGTATTGCCCAATCATTTGGGCAATACCTGGACAATGAATTGACTTGGTTAGTTGTTCAGCTATTTCGTCACCAGTTATGTGTTACACTTTCATTATTTAATTCACCAGCAGATAAAACTGCAACAGTTATTCTGATGTTTGCATTTGATGTGTGTGGATAGGAACTGTCATCTCCAGTGGAGCAAACCATCACTGAACTGAAAACCCCAAATGAATACATTAGAAGAGTGCATAAACACAAAATGTAGCTGAATCCATTATTTAATGTATTTTTTATTTTATTTTTTTTTATTTTTTTTCAAAAATGAGCTCAAAAAAGCAAAAGGCAGCACAAGAATTCTCTCCCTGCTGAAGAAAAATCTGTTCACAACATACATGTGTCAAGTTCAACATTCAAGGAAAGACTTCACCATGTTAAATACATAGGTCAGCTCTTGGAGCCTATACTGGTTGGGTCTTGATTGGCAGCCACCCAGTCAGAGATCAGTCCATCCCCACATCCCAAATGTAGCCATCGTCCTCAACACTGGCATGGCCATAATGTCATACCTAATATTCCCTAATAATGCAAGTAATTGGCCTCATTTGTGTCTCAATTATTAAGTGTTTTGACACAGTCATTCCAACTGTACCGACAGGTCCTCCAGAGAGACCTAGTGGCAAAGACATCCGGAGGTTTAAAGTAAGCCTCCAAAAAAGGACAGCTAGACTTTATTACTTCATCTAAATCCCATTTATTTAAACGGCATCAAATCACACAAGCGAGGTTTAATTCTTACCTACCCCATGAGCAAGCATATTGATGACAGTGATAAGGGAAGACTCCCTGAGGCTTTTTATGATATTAGGAATAAACCTCAAGCTTTAACTCTCTACTCTGCGTAATATTATTCAAACTATTCATGGAATGTACAGGAATTTCAGTGCGTAAATGGAAAAGTCACAAGCCTAAATTGAACACCTGTGATTTCTGATCCCTCAGGTGGCCCTGCATCAATAACAGTCATTCATCAATAGCTGATATAACCACATGGGCAACAGATTACTTTGGAAAACCTTTGTCAAGCACCACAATACAGAGTTACATTCACAAATGCCATTTGAAAATTTACTGTACAAAAAAATCCATACATTTTCAACAAGAGAATACAAAACTGTATTCTGCAGATATTACAAAGGCATGGTTACAGAAGTAGAGGGTACAGATACTGAACTGACCAGCCTGCGGTCTTGACCTGTCCGCCGTCATCACTTATATACTCAGTACCGAAACGTATCAAACCTTAAGAGAGGTAAATGAAAGGTTCGTCGCATTTTTTAAATTTTGTTTTGTTCTTAATTTGCATTTTCCATGCCTTGACAACTTATTCTGATTTGGAGTTGTAGTTCTGGAATATTGTCCTGTAGATGGCAGAGATGAAGATCATCTTGTAATAGAGTAATAGGAAGAGAAATGTATGGAAAAGGGACGGAAATTCTCATGATCTGAAGCACACCACTTCACCTGTGAATCATAGTGGAGGTAGTGTTATGGCGTGGGCTTACATAGCTGCAGGTGGGATTGATTCCCTTTTGCCACCTGACAGACGGAGAATATATGATCACCCTTATCTGTTGGGTATGAGACATACTTGATGTATTTTCATAATATTTTAGACTGTTAAATTGGACTTGAAATGGGTAAAAGCACAATTTTGATTTGCATACCTACAAAATAAAACTACCTATGTGCATAATTTTTTATTTCTTTTTTAAAACTTTAGTATGATGTGGTACACAACTTGAAAAAAGATGAAACAAATTTATGGACATAGCTGCAGGTTCAGGGAAAAATTTAAGTGTATCAGATGTTGCTGTGTGCTCTGCTTGGTTTTGTGTCTGCACCAAATGTTAGTCAGTATCGAGCACTGACAGTGACCCTGTGAGTGCCGCCTTAAAGTGTCTCACAGTCACATCTGTGACTGAATTGTGGTGAGGGATTGTGAGGCAAGAAAGTATTTCGTGAGAGGATGCCGGTGGTCAATGAGGAGTAGCAAATTAGAGTGAAAAGAGCGCCGATTGCAACCGTGTTCTTTTCATCATGAGTTTGCAGTCACAGGGTGATTTGGGATATTTGTGATACAGTTCAGATGAGAAAATTTGAATTTAAGATGGAAAATATTCAGGTTGTCTTGATCTTTTCTGGTGTTAGTGTTTTATAAGGTATGCTGTATGATGTTCGTGATTTGAAGTGGCAGAAGGTCTGCAGCTGAATTTTGGTCTTTTGCTGTTGTTGTTCCATGCCACTGATCTCCTAATAGCCTTTGGAAGGGTTGAGATATCTGACTTCATATCACTTGTGTGATTTAATAGTGCTTCATAGATTTGCTTCAGTGATGCCAAATGTTAATGAAATTGATCTTTGGGCTGACTTTTGTAGCCCATTAAGTGAATGATGTTTGGCCTGGCTTTAGAGATTAGATAAAAACGCTGTAGTATCTGCTTTGTGTGTGTATCAGTTTGTCTGCATACAAACTGACGCAACCTCAGGATACATGGAGGGAGGATGCAAAAATGACAAAAAAAACCTTACACCACTGGCCCAGTATTACAATATTTTCTGAACTATGCCAGTTTTTTATATGTATTTATATTATGGTTTTTTTTTTGTTTGTTTGTTTGTTTTTTTTGGTTTTTTTTTTTTTGTTATTATTATTATTTAGTTTGGAAGGTTCTGGAACTTATATTTTGAATTTACTTTTTCAGAAAACATACAGCATTGCCATATATGGCCACAAGATGGCACAGGCAAACATGCGTGACAAGCTGCTCCTGTATACTGAATTCAGTACTGTGATTCAGACTCTAGAGCATAAGGTGGCAGTAAAACACCATTGAGCTGGATGCCAATTGCCATAAAACAAGAAAATCTGAATGAGAGATGTTCTTCTGAAGAGAAGCCACGGTCACAGCCAACATCAGTATCCAGCCTATTCTCATCAGCATTAGTTTGGGAACTGTGAGTTGACTTGGGCAGGCAGCTCAACTTCCCGGAGTATGCAACATCGACCTCTTTCAGACAGGATGTAGGCACCTTGACACTTGCACGAATTTGTTGAGTAAACTTGTCAAACTGTGCACCGCTACCACTTACAAATTTCATGCCACTTGCTTGAGCTAGTCGTGAACATTGCGCAACTTATTCAAAAACTGCCTGTCATTGCGTGTCATTGCACGCAGGGCATCTGAACCTGAAATTGGATTATGAAGAAATGTTACATCTATAATAATCATAACTTTACAGATGCATTATGTAACTCATAAAAAGGAATGCAAATGCAACTGTTTACCAATCCATTGCAATAATATATATACACTCAACAAAAATATAAACGCAACACTTTTGGTTTTGCTCCCATTTTGTATGAGATGAACTCAAAGATCTAAAACTTTTTCCACATACACAATATCACCATTTCCCTCAAATATTGTTCACAAACCAGTCTAAATCTGTGATAGTGAGCACTTCTCCTTTGCTGAGATAATCCATCCCACCTCACAGGTGTGCCATATCAAGATGCTGATTAGACACCATGATTAGTGCACAGGTGTGCCTTAGACTGCCCACAATAAAAGGCCACTCTGAAAGGTGCAGTTTTATCACACAGCACAATGCCACAGATGTCGCAAGATTTGAGGGAGCCTGCAATTGGCATGCTGACAGCAGGAATGTCAACCAGAGCTGTTGCTCGTGTATTGAATGTTCATTTCTCTACCATAAGCCATCTCCAAAGGCGTTTCAGAGAATTTGGCAGTACATCCAACCAGCCTCACAGCCGCAGACCACATGTAACCACACCAGCCCAGGACCTCCACATCCAGCATGTTCACCTCCAAGATCGTCTGAGACCAGCCACTCGGACAGCTGCTGAAACAATCGGTTTGCATAACCAAAGAATTTCTGCACAAACTGTCAGAAACCGTCTCAGGGAAGCTCGTCTGCATGCTCGTCGTCCTCATCGGGGTCTCAACCTGACTCCATTTTGTCGTCGTAACCGACTTGAGTGGGCAAATGCTCACATTCGCTGGCGTTTGGCACGTTGGAGAGGTGTTCTCTTCACGGATGAATCCCAGTTCACACTGTCCAGGGCAGATGGCAGACAGCGTGTGTGGCGTCGTGTGGTTGAGCGGTTTTCTGATGTCAATGTTGTGGATCGAGTGGCCCATGGTGGCGGTGGGGTTATGGTATGGGCAGGCGTCTCTTATGGATGAAGAACACAGGTGCATTTTATTGATGGCATTTTGGATGCACAGAGATACCGTGACGAGATCCTGAGGCCCATTGTTGTGCCATACATCCAAGAACATCACCTCATGTTGCAGCAGGATAATGCACGGCCCCATGTTGCAAGGATCTGTACACAATTCTTGGAAGTTGAAAATGTCCCAGTTCTTGCATGGCCGGCATACTCACCAGACATGTCACCCATTGAGCATGTTTGGGATGCTCTGGACCCGGCGTATACGACAGCGTGTACCAGTTCCTGCCAATATCCAGCAACTTCGCACAGCCATTGAAGAGGAGTGGACCAACATTCCACAGGCCACAATTGACAACCTGATCAACTCTATGTGAAGGAGATGTGTTGCACTGCATGAGGCAAATGGTGGTCACACCAGATACTGACTGGTATCCCCCCCCCCAATAAAACAAAACTGCACCTTTCAGAGTGGCCTTTTATTGTGGACAGTCTAAGGCACACCTGTGCACTAATCATGGTGTCTAATCAGCATCTTGATATGGCACACCTGTGAGGTGGGATGGATTATCTCAGCAAAGGAGAAGTGCTCACTATCACAGATTTAGACTGGTTTGTGAACAATATTTGAGGGAAATGGTGATATTGTGTATGTGGAAAAAGTTTTAGATCTTTGAGTTCATCTCATACAAAATGGGAGCAAAACCAAAAGTGTTGCGTTTATATTTTTGAGTGTATATAATATTATAAATAATTCCCTTTCAGACAGGATTCCAAATGTGTTCACCACATGACGTGCACAAGACAACCTGCAGTTGTAGATGATTTCTCTGTGATTCTGGGAGCGATGAGAGATTCTGCAAAAGTTTAAAAAAGATGAAGAAAGAGTTTTCTAAAAATAAAAAAGAACAGTGAATCAAATTTTTAAATTTATTTTCATTTATATAGCACCGAATCACAACAGAGTTGCTTCAAGGCACTTCACACAAGTAAGGTCTAACCTTGCTAACCCCCAGATCAGCAGTGGTAAGGAAAAACTCCCTCTGAGGAAGAAACCTCAAGCAGACCAGACTCAAAGGGGTGACCCTCTGCTTGGGCCATGCTATATGGACATAAATTACAGGAAAAATTCACAAAACGAATATACAGGAAATGCAGTTGGTGCACAGGACAGGAGGGTCTCCAGCACAAATACCACACCCATCTCTGGATGGAGCTGCACCTTAAACAGAGAGAAAACAGAATCAGGCATCAGAAAGACAAGAAATACAGTATAATTTGCCAGCATTAAACAACAAGAAAAACAGGAAATACTAAGGTGATCGCTGGCCACTAGCCCTAAGCTTCACTAAAAGACCCAGAATTTAGATAAAGATGAGGCCGCGGCACGCTCTGTTTCCCAATAAAATGAATTAAAAGAGTAAAAAGCGTAAAACTATACTATGCTAGTATGCTAGCCATACAAAATGGAAAATAAGTGCATCTTAAGTCTGGAGTTAAGTCTCCACAGAATCTGACTGTTTTATTGATGAAGGGAAATCATTCCACAGAACAGGGGCACGATAAGAGAAAGCTCTATGACCCACAGATTTTTTATTCACCCTAGGGACACAAAGTAGTGCTGCACCCTGAGAACACAAAGCCTGAGGCGGTACGTAGGGTTTAATTAAGTCAGCTAGGTAGGGAGGTGCCAGTCCATGAACAACTTTATAGACTAGTAGGAAAACCTTAAAATCTGATCTCACTGGGACAGGAAGCCAGTGAAGGGATGCCAAAATGGGTGTAATATGGTCGAACTTTCTGCTTCATGTCAAAAGTCTGGCTGCAGTATTTTGAACCAATTGGAGAGCTGAACTGCAGTAAACCAGAAAATAGAACATTGTAGTAGTCCAGTCGAGAAGAGATAAACGCATGGATCAGGGTCTTGGCATCAGCCATAGACAGGATGGGACGAATCTTCGCTATATTTCGCAGATGGAAGAAAGAAGTCTTCGTAATATTTCTAATGTGAAGGTCAAAGGACAATGTAGGATCAAAAATTACCCCAAGGTTCCTCACTTTGTCAGTGTGATGTATGACACACGAGCCTAGGCTAAGCGTTAACTGGTCAAATTGATGCCAATGTCTCACTCGACCAAGAACCATCATTTCAGTCTTATCAGAGTTTAAAAGTAGGACGTTTCTAGACATCCAACTTCTCACTGATGCAAGGCAATCTTCTAAGTATTTTATGTGAATGAGATTGCCAGCAGTTATCGGCATGGATAACTGAGTATCATCAGCATAGCAGTGAAAGGTAATCCCAAAACGCCACAATATGTGCTCAAGGGGTGCTATATAAAGGGCGAAAAGCAGGGTGCCTAAGACAGACCCCTGTGGAACCCCACATTTCGTGTCACTAAGGTTAGAGGTAGTGTTACTATAGATAACACAGTGAGAACGACTGGTCAAGTATGACGTCAGCCATGCAAGGGCACTCCCAGTAATCCCAAAATTATTTTCCATCCGATCAAGTAGAATATGATGATCCACGGTATCAAATGCAGCACTGAGATCAAACAGCACCAAAACCATAGTGGTGTCCGAATCCATTGCAAGCAGAAGATCATTCACCACTTTAGTGAGAGCCGTCTCTGTGGGATGATATGTTCTAAAAGCAGACTGTAATGGCTCAAAGAGATTATTCTCAGTAAAATAGTCCACAAGCTGCTGTGACACCACTTTTTTCCAGAATTTTAGAGCAAAATGATAGATTTGATATCGGCGGATAGTTTTTCAATACACTAAGGTCAAGAGTAGGTTTCTTAAGTAATGGTTTAATCACTGCAGATTTGAAACACTTAGCAACAGATCCAGAAGTTAAAGACATATTAATAATTTCCAGTACAGTCGGCCCAAGAGTGGATCACAGGTCCTTAAACAGTTTTGTTGGTATAGGATCAAATAAACAAGTTGTGCTTTTTGTTGATGATATGAGTTTCATCAGCATGCCTAGTGAGATACTATCAAATTCTGTAAATCTAGGTAATACCTTAGTAATGGCGCCTACCTCAGTAGCAGGGTGTAGTGGCTGGGTTAAGGCATGCTGGGATATGTTTAACCTAATGTCTTCTAATTTCTTCTCAAAGTAATCCAGGAAATCTTGTGCTGTAAAAGGAGAGCAACCTACAGGTGGTTGTCCATGAATAAGTGTTGCCACCGTGTCGAACAAGAACTTTGAGTTATGCTTGATTTTGTTGATCAAATCAGAGTAATAGGTCTGCTTTGTAGCCAGTAATGCATGCTTATAGTCTAAGATAGCATCACACCACGCAAGGTGGAATACTTGTAATTTTGAACTATGCCATTTGCGTTCTAGACCTCTATCTAGCCTTATGGTTGAGGTCACGCAGGTAATCATTGAATCAAGGTGACTGTGTTTTGGGGGAGCGCGGTTTTAACACAGGTGGCGCAGTCACGTCAAGTGTAGTTTTGAGCACTGAGTTTAAACTATCCACAAGACTATCTACTGATTGGGTGTTGGCCAAATGTGAAGCTAAGACATCAGGCAGTCTAGCTTCGACTTCAGTCTTAGTTGAGGAGTTGATGCATCGGCGTAGTGATATATAAGGTTGTTCCTCTACTAAACACAGCAGCGAAACTGTAAACTTAAGTGAGTGATCAGAGACCACTGATGTAAGAGGCATGATGTCAGTATTCATGACAGCAATACCACGTGTGTGAACCAAATCCAGGATATTTCCACTAATGTGTGTCGAGTCCTGAATGCATTGCCAAAATCCTAATGCATCCACAATTTCCATAAATGATTTGCAGAGGGGATTAGAAGGCTTATTTATATGAACGTTCAACTCGCCAATGATCAGAATGTTATCTGCACTAGTTGACAAGTTAGAGATGAATGCACCAAATTCATCTAAGGATTCAGAATATGGGCCAGGAGGCCTACATACAGTGACAAAGTAATATGGCTGATTTTTATTCTTCTGACCTTGGCAGTGCGTAATATCCTGAACAGAGCGGAGAATCAGATGCTCAAATGAGTTATATTTTTGACCCCCAACAGCTAATAAGCTAAACCTAGATTCATAAATAAGAGCAACACCCCTGCCTTGCTTCGCATCACGAGGGACATGACAAAATGTATATGGTGGTGCGCAGGCCTCATTTAAGGGGAGGACAGCTGTAGGTTTAAGCCAGGTTTCACATAACCCAATCATATCTAAGTGATGATCAATAATTAGATCATTAATCAACAATGATTTTGAGGATAGTGATCTTATGTTAATGAGACCCAGACTAAGGACCTCAGTGCCTCAGTGGGGTTGACAGTTGAACTGTTTGGGTTTAGGGGTGGTTCCAGAGTAGCATATATAAGATGCCTAGAAGTAGGTTTAGGTTTGAGACATTCCACGTGCGTTGTAGGTAGCAGACATGAAATCTTTGATATTGTTGGAACAACCACTGAGCCATCTTCAATTTCAACATCATCCAATGTAGTAATGGGTATTAAGTTTGCAAAGCATATCCCGCTATGATTTTTAGGTATCAAGTTTGCAAAGCATATCCCGCTATGATTTTTATGGACACATCTACGGAAGCAGGCCACAGTCTCAACTTGTTGAAGGTCCCTCCCTGGCACATAAACTGCACTATCACCATAGTGGATTTTCTGCACTTATTTCCCTGCTAAGGTAATGGATTCCACACCCACATTTGTCATAAGTTTTGCAGGGTCTCTAATCACCTTCTCCGTGGCCTGCTGTAAATTCCTAATGTAATCCTCCCTGTAGAGCTCTATCTATGTTCACAGACAAGATGGCAGCGCCTTCCCCAGTAGGATGGAGGCCGTCCGGCATCAGCAAGTCATGGCGGTCCCAGAATGAAGGCCAGTTATCAATAAAGCTAAAGTCTTACTGTCTACAAAATTGCGCCAGCCACCTATTTAATGATGTCAGCTTGCTAAATGTCTCATCAGTACCCCAGGAGGGGAGGGGACCAGAGACTATTAATCGATGCCGACACATCTTTCTGGCAAGGTCATAAGTCCTCTGTATGTCCATTTTTGTGACCTCCGAGTGCTTCATCCTGACATCATTGGTGCCGATGTGAATAACTATGTGACTATATCTCATGTCATGTTCCTTAGTCTGTCTTCCCTTCTGCAGCATCAGGACCCTAAGGTGGGATGCAGTGTCGGGAGTTCTGGCCCCAGGAATGCATTTAACATGAGCCGGCGTCTGTAACCTGACTTTGCTGGTAATAGAATCCCCTGTCACTAACGTGTGGCGTTTCAGCCTGGAGACAGGAGTGGAAGTCACTCGTGGGCTCAGAGAACTCACATCAGGCAAATCCAAGGGGGAGAACCGGTTTACAGTTCACAGTAGCGAGTGTGATTGGGGTACCACAACCGGGCACCAAGCCGTACGGGGCTTCCTCCGCCTAGCCACAGTCCGAAAGCCGTCCTCCACAGCCGGCGTTTCTAGGCTGATGCTAATGGGCACACTAGCCGGCCCAACACTAACCTCATCTAGAGTGCCTGTAACATCTAACTCCACTGAGCTAAAAAGCTACTCTAACTTATGGACATGGCTGTCTGAGAGCCACCCTATCTTCCAACTTCACGTAGGATTTATGGAGGGTGTAAAGTAGTGTACTTTGTGCACTAAGAAATTCAAGAGTATAGCCTAGCAAGTACGAGCTAACCAATAATGAATAAGCTAACCACTCCTAAGGCTCACACAGGATTCACACAGACGTAAATAAATGAATTTTATACCATGGTCAGTGAGAATTCCCTGTCTAACTGGCGTGCCTTATTTTTGTGTATAAACACACACGTAGTTCGGCAAGTTAAGTCACTTGTTATAATCACACCGCTCTGGTCGTCACCATGGCAACGCGCAAATCAGTTGGCGCAGATCAGCTGTGTTTTGACAGGTGTATGACAGAAACGCAATAAAACATGGATTTTCAAGTGTATTTTAATATTTTTGACCAAAATAAAACATTTGAGGAATGGAAAGAGGAGGAGAGCAAACGAGAAGAACAGCAAAAGCAACGGCATAAAGATTTAACATCGGACAAACAGGACAAGCTTGAAGACGGGAAAGAAAAGAACGGTTCTATCCTTGCGGGCTGCCGGAGCGCTCCACATCAAAACAGCCAGCGTAGTTTCTGGACCTGTTGCCAGAGCTGGCCACAGCTCCACAAAGCAGAGAGGGGGCGGTGTGAGTGGCCCGCTGCGGCGCCTACCGAGCCCGCAGACACGGTAAGTGCATCGGAGGCAAAATGTCTTGAGACTGGCATAAAATAGTCCCAAATACTTGCGCATTTTTATCAAGTTCTGTTATCTTAAATAAATATGTGTGTTAGCTCACTGTGTGGGACCATGGTATAAGCAGATTAAACAACGAGAAGCTGTGCATTATATGGTTTGAATGCACTTCGCAGAGAGTGTTTTAGTCTCCAAGTCGTGCATTCAAACCGTATAATGCACGGCTTCTCATTGTTTAATCCTTACAAAATTCACAGCAGTTAAACTGAAAAAGTAGCAGAAATATTTGACTTGTAGGAACAGGGAAAAAAAACCCTCCTACGAGTAAACCACTCCTGAGTAAAGTACTAAGCTAAAATTCACAACAGTTACACTAAAAAAACAAACAGAAGTATTAAGGAAACGGCGGGGGGGGTCGAACTAGCTGACGCAAGCTAACCACTAGCGAAAATGCTAGTCACGCCTAAGATTTACACAGGAGTAAAATAATGACCTAAAATTCACAGCAGTTACGCTGAAAAACTAACAAAAGTATTAAACAGGTAAAAAAAAAGAAAAAGAAATAAAAGCTATAAAAGTAAACGGGGGGGGGGGGGGAGTCGACCTAGCTAACAAATGCTAAATGCTAGTGAATGCTAACCGCTAGCGATTCACAACAGGACTGAAGTTAAATAAGACTGAGTAGATGCACTTAACCAGAAGAGTGCTAAACAGAAATAAAACAAACGTACACAACCGTGTAAAGTTCGGAAGAGCGTCACAACAGCAAACAATCCACTGGAATGTTTCTAGAGAAAAAACAGTTCCTAAACATCATCAGCAGAAGTGGTTAAAGTAGACCTGCATTGAAATAAATTTGGTCAGATTTCAGAAAGAAATAGCTGATATGTATTTATAAGACCCTTGTGAATGCAGTAAAGTAAATCTGTAAGCCCAAATTTGTAATTCAGCGGAGAAATCTTCGTTTAAAAATGACAAATTTGCAACTAAAATTTAGCCCTCTGTGAAAGCAGTTTGTACAGCCGTATCATTTCCATGACATCAGGGACAAGACGACGCGCTCCCGCCTTCAGTCCGATCCCGCATTGAAATTGATTTTATCTGTTAGTAATGTTACTTATACACGTCCTGGTTTCAGCATCCAAAAGTAAGCTGCAATGAATGCGAGATACAGATCTGTGTGCTCAGATCAGCAACGACATTGACAGCAGGCGCCGTTCTTCCTCTCCCGCTCTCTGCCTCCGCTGCGCTTATTAAGTCTGCGGGCTCGTTAACGAGCTCGTTAACCACTGCCCGTGTCTGCTTTGCAGCTGATGTTGTGCCAGATTCAGTGCACAACACCGGCATCACCTCTCTGTCTACTGAATGGAGCTGCAGCACACTTGGCACAAGTCCTGAGATTACGCTCGCTGTTTTAATGCGAAGCGGCCGGTACACCTGTTGCTGCAAGGACAGACGTCTTGCGGCAAAATCCACAGCACCGCACGTCTCGGCAATCGGAGCCCCAGAGCTCCATGGACGCTGAGAGAGGTTTATATATTTTTAATGACTGGGATTCTTTGCGGGTCTCGCCTCCATATCCCGCGATGGTACCGGAGGCGAAAGACAGTAGATTTTCATTGCGACACCACTCAATCAAACGGGCGTATGAAAAAGTCCCCCAAAATAATTTTCAAGCACAAATAAAAGAAATGTGTACTCACCAAACGTACCGCAAGACAATATGAAGTTTTAAAAAACCGTTGATCCTTCCGTATAAGACAAAAAGGTAAGCGATGCAAACTGACATAAATCCACTAATAACAATTGGCGCAATGCATGCTGGGAGAGGGTCTTGTCCGTGATGTCTCGGCAGCGTCCATGATGAGAGGGACAATTTGCGGAGGGCTAAATGTTAGCTGTAAATTTGTCATTTTCAAATGAAGATTTCTCCGTTGAATGACAGATCTGGGCTTGCAGATTTACTTTACTACATTCAGAAGGATCTCATGTGTAAATGTAAGTCATTTTTTGTTCAAAAAATCTCTCTGCATTTTTTTCAATGCAGGTCTCCTTTAATTCCAAGTTACCACAGCTGTGCCGTAACTTTAACAGAGTAAATCTCTTCTGCGTCTGTTTGGATTTGTTTCATAGACAGTGAGGGCCAGAGGTCATGAATGGTGCAAGTGGCTTTTAGTGTTATAATATAAACTTCATTCTGACAGCTAAAAAAAAAAAACAGCTTTAATCTGGCATGGTCATTTAACAAAATTGTTTCGTTCCTGCTTAGCTTCTACTCCCTCCAGTCAATCATTTAATGGAAATATGTTTTAAAAATGTTTGTGCAGAGGCTCAGGAGAACTGCAATAAACCTTTTCTTTACAACAGTAAAAATGTAAATAAATGTAAATGTCCTCCTTTCATGTACATAAATCTGTGTGTTTCAGAATAATGTAATCATCATTGCCCACATACTTCCGTGCATACTTTAAGTTGATGTTAAGAAAAACAGCCACTAGATGGTGCTGCAGACCACCTTGAAAGCTTCTGAGACAATCGAACATGACAGATTGTCGTAGATGTAGTAATTATGAATTTACCGCAGAAGAGACAAAAATGTAGGCAGCAGTGTAGACGGGAGTATCTGTGGGCCATTACGTACTTCAAGACAAGATTACCAGTGTATTTCTAGAAAAATATTCTGCCATGGTTCACAGTCTTCTTCATGTCCTTTTCCTTGAGGGTTGAGTCTCACTTGAACTTTGGGTGCACTGCTCCCCGCAATTTCGGGTGTTACTGCTTCATTTTGCTCATGTCTGTAAGCTTTCAAAAAATGAACTCGAATACAGCCTCAATGTATGCAGGGTGTGGCCAGAAGGTGCCATCTGTATCCACGTTTAACATCGAGCATAAATAAACCTTCACTGTTTGAAGTCACTTTGTTTCTTCATAGCGTCAAAAACAGCTTGTAAAAATGACATCAATTCCCAATTATACATATGTCAGTAATGCATCTTGTGGGATCTGCAACAGAAGTCAAAGAAGTAAGATCTGAATATTTGAAAGATTTTGAGCCTATTACATCCTGGATTAAAACACTAATCGCTTCCTAATCTGCATTCAGTTCAAAAATTATCCACTTGGTGAAATGTTTTCTTTTCCTAGTCTGCGCGCTATGATTCCATCCCATCTCTTAACGTCTTCTTGGAGAGTTTCTGTGAGCTTGATCCTTTTTACTTACCTATCTGGATCGCAGCTGATGGGAAGATACATCATTATGTGAAGTGTGTGTGTGTGGGGGGGGGGGGGTTGTCTCATGGACACCCTGCGAGGTGTTCATCAGTATTCAAGTCATGTCCTCACCTGAGTGTAGGAAGGAAAGAAAATTAAATGAGTCTGCAAATTCCCTGATTTGCAGAAGAGTATGTAAAAGTTTTTCCTTTCGGTTGAGTGGGTGGTATTTGGTTTTAGTAGGTTATTGTTTAATAATCAGTGTGAAATGATTAATGAATATATTCGGTGTAATTGACCCATATACCAGTGCAAACATAATGATTGAGAATAATTTTTATTTATTTATGTGCATCTTTGCTCCAGTGATGACCCATTCCAAATGCTGCCCTCTGCTGTCTGTAGTCTGCGAGCTCTTGATGATGGAAATTAAGCAATTCACGTCATCTTAACTGTCTATGATCACTGTCGTGTCAAAAGTCATTTATTTGGATGGATTGTCATGTCAGTGTTTCCTCTGCAATATTATAGGCCTGGCGGGCCTCCAGGCTAACTAGAGCCCCCACCACACCAGAAATGCTTTAAAACTGTTAAGAAAAATACGGACAAATATCCATTCATTTGGTTGAATGTAATCATCGGTGTATCTGTGCTGATGATGACTGGCCTTTATTTATTTATTTATTATCTGTGGTCAGCTGACAGCTGCATGATGTTCCAGACTCCTGTTGCTGTCCAGTTAAGTGCAGTCAATCTGATATCTTCACAGATTTTGACTGTTATTGATGCAAACATAACATTAGACATTACCCTCCACCTCCAGATGTCTTTTGCACTGCACACATTTATTCATCAAACACTTTATCTCTGTTTGCGTGATCCATTGGTGGTGTTAAGATTATTTTTCAAAAACTTCAAATCAGACATCTGCACTGTGCCAAACTAAATTGCCATAAAAACACATAAAACATTGTGATTCTTCATCGTGAGCAGCGCCGTGGTTTGTCATACAGCAGTCTGGCCGCTGTACTATGATAGACTGAGGGTTACTGATTGGCACCTTGTGGGCCATGTTTGGCTCAGCCTCATTTTATGAGGACATGCTTTAGCAGGGCATCTAGACATAATAATAATAGATTGATTCTAGCAATAAATACGTATGAATATTACGTACTCAAATAGGCTGTTTGTTCCCATGCAGTTAGTGGCATTCTTGTGTATTTTTCTGTGAAAATTAGGTTTGGTGTTTTGTTTTGTGGGGAGGTTTTTTTTTTCGCAGTGGGGGGGCATTCCTGTCAGTGACACAACTTTGCAGGACTGTGCTGGGATTACAAAAATAATGAACACATCATTGGCTGTAATTTTAGCTTTTGTGTTTCTGAGTGCATCACATTTTTTTCGCACAATGCACATTGTGATGAGGGGTCGGTGAGTACCACCAGGCCTGAAAAAAGTTCTAAGTGAAACACTGCAGGGAAATATGAGATGGAGTGAAGTAACCAAACCTGCTGTTGCCGACCTAACAGTCCCCCCTAAAAATCAGTCCGCCCTGCCTTCACTGTGCATGAGCTATTTCGGAGCATCAACAGCATTATTTCTGAGCGTCAGCATTGATTCATGATTATTACCCCTGTTTCTGCTTAAAACTGCACTCCAGTCACCATCTGTCGCAGCGACAGAATTATGAAGTTTTTGTACAACAGTCATTTACACATAAATTCAGCGTTATTTCGTAATAAAAGACAGAGAGCGATCAGAGCAGACGTGCTGCTGCTGTTGCGCCTACGTCATTTCGGAGCATCATTAGCAACTCACCGATTATTGCTTCGTTTTCTGCTTAAAACTATAAAACTTATAATGATTTAAGAGGTTTTACTTTGTACTGTGATGGTTAATAATCACATTAATCAGTTTGATTGTTTTGGGTGTGGAGAGTCAGTCTCAGACTTGCTGCTGTGGTCCGAAATGACGCATGTGCAATGAAGGCAGGGCAGATCGATTTTTAGGAGGGACTGTTCAGTTGGTGACACTGGTTTTGTTTTCACAGCATCTTAAACTGTGCGTTCAGTGACCAGGTTTAAAGCATTGTGATGTTTATATTTTTAAACTTACGGTGGTGATGTTCTTGCTTACAGATGTTTTAGCCATTACTCCATGGGCCAGGTAGGCCATCCACGCACCCCCCCCCCCCCCCCCACTACTCTCCGCCATTGGGTTCAACTACTTCTTTGGACCTTCTAGAACACCAAAATCAGGTGCCACCATCGTCAAACTCATTTGGTCCTTCCTGTGGCAGCCATTTTCAAAATGGCCGCTACAAACTTGACTAATCCAACCTCATCCAGCCTTATGCCCCTGCCAGGGCGTTGAGGTCTGTGGATCAAAATTTGTTGATGGTTCCACGCACCCGTTTTTCAACCAGAGGAGAGCGATCCTTCCAGGCTGTTGCTCCCAGGCTTTGGAATGGTCTCCCACTCTCTCTGCACTCACTGGACTCTGTTGACACTTTTAAAAGCCAACTTAAGACCTTTTTTTTTACACAAGCTTTTGCTTAGGTTTTGGGCTGCTATGCTATGTTTTTAAATGTCTTGGCCACTGTGTGGTGTATTGTGTGGTGTATTGTGCTTTTCATGTTGTGAAGCACCTTGTGGCTCTTGTCTGTGAAAGGTGCTATACAAATAAAATTTAATTACTTACTTAAAGCCCAATAACCTATTTCTGGACCTCTTTTTTTTTTTTTTTTTTTTTTACTGTTAATGACTTTTAAATCCATATTGGAGTGTAAGAGGGGTATTTTGGGGTTTGCTGGAAAAATGTGGTGTTTGGCGGCTGTATTAGATTTCAAAATGGCTGCCCAAAAATTTTAAAATGCTCTATTTTGAGTATTAAGGCACATAGAGACAGGATCTTGGTGTCTAAACATAGGTTTTCAGACCCAAGGAATCCATTGGTACCAACTAAAATGGTCTGCTGTCAGTGCTCTTCTTGTATTTTCAAGATGGCTGCCTGTTAATTACATTTCATGGGCTACGTATTGTTAATTTAAACCATATAATCTATATATATGGCAAATATGGCATATATATGGTATATGGCAAAGACAAACAAAGCCAAGGGGTTTGCCCACCTGGTGAAAAGGGTAGATGATGCCCCGCTTCCATCTGACAACACCTTGCTTATTCAAGATGGCAGTGCTACAGTCTACTCAATGACAAATATCCCAGAAAACTTCAGCCTGATTGCCCATAAAGTGTTTGACACTATGCCTGTGACTGACTTTCTGTTTAACACTGACATGTATGCTGAAGATTCTGTGAAAACCCAGGAAAGGGACCGGAGAGGCTCAAGTGAGAAACTGATAATATCTGGCCCAAAGACAAAACATCCAGCAAACTGGAAGAACTTCCTGCAAAATGATGACAATAAAACGCAACTTGTCGAAACAATGGCAGGAATATGGTCAAATGATTCTTTCGGGCCAAAACTGATTGACAGGAGTATCTTAGTAGTCACACAGGGCCACTGCTTCCATTTAGAAAGCCAGGATGGCAGCTCAGTAGTCAGAAAAGAGATCAGTTCCTTGTACTCCACGCAAGAGGAGACGGACACCAGGGTTGTACCCTACTGCCTCTATGCACAAGATCAAGGGTACAAAACAGTACGTGTACGGTCTCCTGACAGTGACATCTTCTTCATTCTTCTTCACCATGCTTCAAAGATGACCATTACAGTGCTGTTTGATACAGGTACAGGTGACAATAAAAGACTGATTGATGTAACCGAGCTTGCAGGCACATATGGGCAACCACTTTGCACAGCTCTGTTGGGACTCCATGCCTTCACTCATTGTGACTCAACAAGTGCCTTCAAAGGTATTGGCAAAGTGAGGCCTCTCAAGCAAGTGTTGAGGTCTCATGAGTTCCATGGTATTGATCAATCAATCAATCAATTTTTTTATATAGCGCCAAATCACAACAAACAGTTGCCCCAAGGCGCTTTATATTGTAAGGCAAGGCCATACAATAATTATGTAAAACCCCAACGGTCAAAACGACCCCCTGTGAGCAAGCACTTGGCTACAGTGGGAAGGAAAAACTCCCTTTTAACAGGAAGAAACCTCCAGCAGAACCAGGCTCAGGGAGGGGCAGTCTTCTGCTGGGACTGGTTGGGGCTGAGGGAGAGAACCAGGAAAAAGACATGCTGTGGAGGGGAGCAGAGATTGATCACTAATGATTAAATGCAGAGTGGTGCATACAGAGCAAAAAGAGAAAGAAACAGTGCATCATGGGAACCCCCCAGCAGTCTACGTCTATAGCAGCATAACTAAGGGATGGTTCAGGGTCACCTGATCCAGCCCTAACTATAAGCTTTAGCAAAAAGGAAAGTTTTAAGCCTAATCTTAAAAGTAGAGAGGGTGTCTGTCTCCCTGATCTGAATTGAGAGCTGGTTCCACAGGAGAGGAGCCTGAAAGCTGAAGGCTCTGCCTCCCATTCTACTCTTACAAACCCTAGGAACTACAAGTAAGCCTGCAGTCTGAGAGCGAAGCGCTCTATTGGGGTGATATGGTACTACGAGGTCCCTAAGATAAGATGGGACCTGATTATTCAAAACCTTATAAGTAAGAAGAAGAATTTTAAATTCTATTCTAGAATTAACAGGAAGCCAATGAAGAGAGGCCAATATGGGTGAGATATGCTCTCTCCTTCTAGTCCCCGTCAGTACTCTAGCTGCAGCATTTTGAATTAACTGAAGGCTTTTTAGGGAACTTTTAGGACAACCTGATAATAATGAATTACAATAGTCCAGCCTAGAGGAAATAAATGCATGAATTAGTTTTTCAGCATCACTCTGAGACAAGACCTTTATGATTTTAGAGATATTGCGTAAATGCAAAAAAGTAGTCCTACATATTTGTTTAATATGCGCTTTGAATGACATATCCTGATCAAAAATGACTCCAAGATTTCTCACAGTATTACTAGAGGTCAGGGTAATGCCATCCAGAGTAAGGATCTGGTTAGACACCATGTTTCTAAGATTTGTGGGGCCAAGTACAATAACTTCAGTTTTATCTGAGTTTAAAAGCAGGAAATTAGAGGTCATCCATGTCTTTATGTCTGTAAGACAATCCTGCAGTTTAGCTAATTGGTGTGTGTCCTCTGGCTTCATGGATAGATAAAGCTGGGTATCATCTGCGTAACAATGAAAATTTAAGCAATACCGTCTAATAATACTGCCTAAGGGAAGCATGTATAAAGTGAATAAAATTGGTCCTAGCACAGAACCTTGTGGAACTCCATAATTAACTTTAGTCTGTGAAGAAGATTCCCCATTTACATGAACAAATTGTAATCTATTAGACAAATATGATTCAAACCACCGCAGCGCAGTGCCTTTAATACCTATGGCATGCTCTAATCTCTGTAATAAAATTTTATGGTCAACAGTATCAAAAGCAGCACTGAGGTCTAACAGAACAAGCACAGAGATGAGTCCACTGTCCGAGGCCATAAGAAGATCATTTGTAACCTTCACTAATGCTGTTTCTGTACTATGATGAATTCTAAAACCTGACTGAAACTCTTCAAATAGACCATTCCTCTGCAGATGATCAGTTAGCTGTTTTACAACTACCCTTTCAAGAATTTTTGAGAGAAAAGGAAGGTTGGAGATTGGCCTATAATTAGCTAAGATAGCTGGGTCAAGTGATGGCTTTTTAAGTAATGGTTTAATTACTGCCACCTTAAAAGCCTGTGGTACATAGCCAACTAACAAAGATAGATTGATCATATTTAAGATCGAAGCATTAAATAATGGTAGGGCTTCCTTGAGCAGCCTGGTAGGAATGGGGTCTAATAAACATGTTGATGGTTTGGATGAAGTAACTAATGAAAATAACTCAGACAGAACAATCGGAGAGAAAGAGTCTAACCAAATACCGGCATCACTGAAAGCAGCCAAAGATAACGATACGTCTTTGGGATGGTTATGAGTAATTTTTTCTCTAATAGTTAAAATTTTGTTAGCAAAGAAAGTCATGAAGTCATTACTAGTTAAAGTTAATGGAATACTCAGCTCAATAGAGCTCTGACTCTTTGTCAGCCTGGCTACAGTGCTGAAAAGAAACCTGGGGTTGTTCTTATTTTCTTCAATTAGTGATGAGTAGAAAGATGTCCTAGCTTTACGGAGGGCTTTTTTATAGAGCAACAGACTCTTTTTCCAGGCTAAGTGAAGATCTTCTAAATTAGTGAGACGCCATTTCCTCTCCAACTTACGGGTTATCTGCTTTAAGCTACGAGTTTGTGAGTTATACCACGGAGTCAGACACTTCTGATTTAAAGCTCTCTTTTTCAGAGGAGCTACAACATCCAAAGTTGTCTTCAATGAGGATGTAAAACTATTGACGAGATACTCTATCTCCCTTACAGAGTTTAGGTAGCTACTCTGCACTGTGTTGGTATATGGCATTAGAGAACATGAAGGAATCATATCCTTAAACCTAGTTACAGCGCTTTCTGAAAGACTTCTTGAACTGATGAACTTGGAGACAACTGGGAAGTTAAAGCCAGTCTATATGCAGACATAGAGAAGTTCACCTGTATCATGTATGGCAAACCACATTCAGCCTCAGTTGATGAGCTGCGTCATGACCGCTTGAAAGAAAAGTGTGGGGCCCCAGATGGAACAATAAATGTTGACAGACATATTGACCTGTGCCAACTGCCTCCATGCAGGAAAGCTCTCATACAACACATAAGAAGAGCAAACTATCAGGTAGCTATCTGGAAGCGAGCCCACATTGCTCACCCCTCAGTCCCCAAGCCTACAGAGGGTCATGGCTGGACATATTTGGATGGCAAAATACAACCATTATGGTTTGAAGGACATCTTATCCCCCATGATGTGGCGCAAGAGGTTGATGGTGTAGAGAGCAATGATAACTACAGCTCTGATGAGGATGATGCAGTAGAGAGTGATGTGATCTCAGATGAAAGTGACTGTGATGTTTTGTCAGAAGACAGTGACAGTGATGATAACTAAACTGTGAAAGAAATGGTATTCGAATATTAGAGTTGATGTGTCACACATAACATGCTTTGAATAGCAATGTATATATCGAGTGATGTAATTTCATGTAAGAGTGACAGTTATGTTATCCCAGAAGAGAGTGACCATAAGGATGAAAATTAAATTGTGAATGACATGGAATTGTAATATTAGAGTTGTGTTACATATTAAAGTTATGTATGACATACAACATTAAGTAACAATGGTAAATATGTTTAAACCGTCTAAATTTGTATTTGTTAGTATGTATTGTGTTTTATTCCTCTTTAGTCATATACCGGTACCATCTGATGTAATAAGAGTGCGATATGTTAATAAACTATGCAGAAACATTGTCATATCAAGATTATATGGTTTAAAATAACAATACGTAGCCCATGAAATGTAATTAACAGGCAGCCATCTTGAAAATACAAGATGGCCACTGACAGCAGACCATTTTAGTTGGTACCAATGGATTCCTTGGGTCTGAAAACCTATGTTTAGACACCAAGATCATGTCTCTATGTGCCTTAATACATATACGGCCGCCAAACACCACATTTTTCCAGCAAACCCCAAAATACCCCTCTTACACTCCAATATGGATTTAAAAGTCATTAACAGTAAAAAAAAAAAAAAAAAAAAAAAAAAAAAAAGAGGTCCAGAAATAGGTTATTGGGCTTTAGTCAAGTTTGTAGCAGCCATTTTGAAAATGGCTGCCACGGGAAGGACCAAATGAGTTTGACGATGGTGGCACCTGATTTTGGTGTTCTAGAAGGTCCAAAGAAGTAGTTGAACCCAATGGCGGAGAGTAGTGGGGGGGGTGCGTGGATGGCCTACCTGGCCCACGGAGTACATGCATAGGCCTGACACAATAACATTTGGGGGTGGGGGGCTCTTGTCCTGGGCAGCACAGGGTGTTACTGGTTAGTGCTGTTACCTCACAGCTAGTAGGACATGGGATTGATTCCCACCTGTGGCCTTTCTGGGTGGTGTTTGCATGTTCTCACCGTGTTGGTGTGGGTTCCCTCCAGGTGCTCCGGTTTCCTCTCACATCCAAAGACATGCAGGTTAGGTGAATTGGAAACTTTAAATTGTCCATAGGTGTCCTTGTGGGTGTGAATTTGTTAGTTTGTCTGTATGTGGCCCTGCAACAGACTGTTTTGTGTGTGTGTGTGTGTGTGTGTGTGTGTGTGTGTGTGTGTGTGTGTGTGTGTGTGTGTGTGTGTGTGTGTGTGTGTGTGTGTGTGTGTGTGTGTGTGTGTGTGTCTGGCTATTTATGTTGCAAGTCAGTGCAAGTGCATATTTTCAAAAATCAATGAATTATTAATTCTTAAGAATAGTCATACATTGGAATTTGGATATAACAATATTGAAATATCCTAAATAAATCAAAGTAAAAACTACACCACTAAAATGATAAATAAACTGGACTAAATTCTCATTCATTTCAATTTATTTTCATTTATATAGCACCAAATCACATCAAAGTTGTCTCAAGGCGCTTCACACAAGTAAGGTCTGATGTTACCCCTAGACCAAGCACACAGGCGACAGTGTCATTCTCTGTAAATCATTGCACTTAAACAAAAATTGCATTTAAATAAACAAAAGACCTTTCAACAAAGACGACATGTGAATGTTCATGTGAATTGGTTTGCCTCTCACTTGGCTCAGATGAGAGTTGCTCAGATTGGTTCTTTTAAGCTCCACAAATCAATCTGGATGAAGAGCAAAGGTCAAAAATAAACATTGATGTTGTGTGAATTACAAACCATCAATTACATCACTATTAAATTATATGTCTTAGAAAATTAACATTTTTATTCTCAAAATAATTAAAAATACACTAGTCTTTAAGTGCAGCACAGTGTTTTAGTGGTTAGCAGTGTTGCCTTGCATTGACACGGTCCCAGGTGCTTTCTTTCTGTGTGGAGTTTGCATGTTCTTCCCCCATGTTTGCATGGGTTCCCTCTGGGTGCAACAGTTTAGGTGAATTGGTGACTGTTAATTGACTGAAGGTGTGAATGTGTGTGTCTTTGTGTTGGCCCTGCCTCTCACCCAGTGACTGCTGGGATAGGCTCCAGCCCCCCTCTGACCCTTAAATGGAATAGGTAGGTTCAGAAAATGAATGGTGGGAGTACTCTTTAATCTTCTTAAATTTAATTTATTAATTACAATGAGCTTGTCAATTGCCATGGCAGGCCAAAACAAAGGTAATGCAGGCCACTATGATCATAGTGTCTTCAGACAAATAGATGTTTACGTTTGGTGCATCACAATGATTAGATTAGATAGAACTTTATTGATCCCTAGGGAAGACTCCCTCAGGGATATTGAGGTTCCAGTAGCATTCTGTAGCAGCATACAGGGTAAGAAGCACACAAAGTATCAAAAGTGAAAGTAAAAAAAAATATAAATACTGATCAATACTGGTTTACTGGCTGCGACTGTTCCTATCCTTCCTGTCCTCTGTCATCATGTTACTCCTCCTCCCCTGAGTGAGGAGTTGTCCAGTCTGATGGCCTGAGAGACAAAGGAGTGCTTCAGCCTGTTGTTCCTGCACTTGGGAAGGAGCAGTCTGGCTGAAGAGGCTCCTCTGGTTGCTGATGACTGTGCAGAGGGTAACTCATCGCCCATAATGTCCAGCAGTTTGTCCAGTGTTCTCTTCTCTGCCACCGTCACCAGAGAGTCCAGCTTCATGCCATCACAGAGCCAGCCCGCCTGATCAGTTTGTCCAGCCTGGATGTGTCCTCCTTGTATGTGCTCCCCCCAGCATACCACTGTGTAAAAGAGGATGCTGGCTACTACGGACTGGTAGACCATCCACAGGAGTTTCCTGCAGATGTTAAATGACCGCAACCTCCTCATAAAGTACAGCCTGTTCTGTCCCTTCCTGTACAAGTGCTTGGTTTGGGTTGTCCTGTCCAGTTTGCTGTCCAGCCACAGCCCGAGGTACTTGTAGAGTCCACAGCCTCCACCTCAGCTCCCTCGATCATAACTGGTCACGGATTTGGTCTGGACTTCCTAAAGTCAATGACCGGGTCTTCTGTCATTGAGGTGTTATGCTGTAAATGGTTTTTGTGGCACCAGGCAGCATAGTCCTTCACTAGGCTCCTGTACAGCAAATATGGAGGTCGTAGCAAATACAGAACCATGAATTTCATGCAGATGAGTAAAGATAGATAGTCTGCTGGTCCCCCACCCACTCATGATTAGGCATGAAGATAGAAGCCAAAATTGTGAAAATGACATTATTTCCCATACAGTGTTCAGAATTATAGTAGTGCTATGTGACTAAAAAGATTAATCCAGGTTTTGTGTATATTTCTTATTGCTACATGGGAAACAAGGTACCAGTAGATTCAGTAGATTCTCACAAATCCAACAAGACCAAGCATTCATAATATGCACACTCTTAAGGCTATGAAATTGGGCTATTAGTAAAAAAAAAAAAAAAAAAAAAAGTAGAAAAGGGGGTGTTCACAATAATAGTAGTGTGACATTCAGTCAGAGTTCGTCAGTTTTGTGGAACAAACAGGTGTGAATCAGGTGTCCCCTATGTAAGGATGAAGCCAGCACCTGTTGAACATGCTTTTCTCTTTGAAAGCCTGAGGAAAATGGGACGTTCAAGACATTGTTCAGGAGAACAGCGTAGTTTGATTAAAAAGTTGATTGGAGAGGGGAAAACTTTACGCAGGTGCAAAAAATTATAGGCTGTTCATCTACAACAGGGGTGGCCAAGTTCGCTCCTTGAGAGCCACCTTCCTGACACTCTTAGTTGTCTCCCTGCTCCAACACACCTGAGTCCAATGAAAGACTCATTAAAAGTCTGCTAACGAGTCTTTAAAATGGTTTGCTTTAAAATGGACAAAAAAAAAAAAAACAGATGCGTGGAAGAAAATGGAAAACAACCATCAAAATGGATAGAAGAATAAGCAGAATGGCAAAGGCTCACCCATTGATCAGCTCCAGGATGATCAGAGACAGTCTGGAGTTACCTGTAAGTGCTGTGACAGTTAGAAGATGCCTGCGTGAAGCTAATTTATTTGCAAGAATCCCCCGCAAAGTCCCTCTGTTAAATAAAAGACGTGCAGAAGAGGTTACAATTTGCCAAAGAACACATCAACTGGCCTAAAGAGAAATGGAGGAATATTTTGTGGACTGATGAGAGTAAAATTGTTCTTTTGGGTCCAAGGGCCGCAGACAGTTTGTGAGATGACCCCCAAACTCTGAATTCAAGCCACAGTTCACAGTGAAGCATGGTGGTGCAAGCATCATGATATGGGCATGTTTTTCCTGCTATGGTGTTGGGCCTATATATCGCATACCAGGTATCATGAATCAGTTTGGATATGTCAAAATACTTGAAGAGGTCATGTTGCCTTATGCTGAAGAGGACATGCCCTTGAAATGGATGTTTCAACAAGACAATGACCCCAAGCACACTAGTAATCGAGCAAAATCTTGGTTCCAAACCAACAAAATTAATGCCTCGCAGATGTGAAGAAATCATGAAAAACTGTGGTTATACGACAAAATACTAGTTTAGTGATTCACAGGATTGCTAAAAAAAAGCAGTTTGAACATAATAGTTTTGAGTTTGTAGCGTCAACAGCAGATGCTACTATTATTGTGAACACCCCCTTTTCTACTTTTTTTTACTAATAGCCTAATTTCGTAGCCTTAAGAGTGTGCATATCATGAATGTTTGGTCTTGTTGGATTTGTGAGAATCTACTGAATCTACTGGTACCTTGTTTCCCATGTAACAATAAGAAATATACTCAAAACAAGGATTAATCTTTTTGGTCACATAGCACTACTATTATTCTGAACACTACTGTACCTATAAATGGACTTAAATGAGGTGAAGAGGAAGTCCTTGTATCCAGGAAGCCAGTGTAGTTATTAATTTATGTTTTTATGATCTCTTCTATTGATTTTCATGTTTGTACAGTGTCAACACCTGCACCTCAGGTTAATGACAGTCAAACAGAAGTCAGGAGGGTCTTTGTGGAGATACACACACTCTGTGTCCTCTGATCTCTCTATCAATTCAAATTCCAAAGAATTTAGAATCCATCTCCAGAAGTGAATCAGACTGATAGTTGTTTAGGTTAGTAACTAATGCTGAATACAAATTCAAGCTGTGGTTACCAACTTTAGTAGTTTTGAACATCTTAAAATCAAACTTTTGTCACAAATTGTATATTACAGTATACCTATTTTCCAGGCTATGAGTCAGTTTTGTTTTTGTATTTTTATTTTTTTAACTTGTTCGGCTGGCCCTGCAATTTTCACTCATTCAGTCTTTCATTCAGCACCGCCGTTCTGCATAAGCAGACTACGCAGCCTGCGTGGGGCACCAACCATGTTGCACTAGTTTGCAGGGCCTCCAGTTGACTGAAAAATGTATTGAAGTTATTACATTATTACTCGGGCTGGTTAACGTTGCGTTAATTATTGAGGTCATTATTGCCGACAATTTTATTAACGCTGCGTTTTTGTTTTTTTTAGCCTTTTAAGCCTGTTGTTCGTTGCCTTTTATTTTGAAAGCGTCAGTCGGGAGCAAGCTTATGTTGCTGACGTTTTTTCCTCCCAAAATGAAACGTACTGTAAGACATTGATGCCAATAATGCCTGAAAGGAAATGCTTTTGACAAAAACTACAGATTTTGTTTATTCCCATTTGTCTAGAGATCAAGGATTCACCATGTAGAGTTTATTATGTCCAAAGTTTAAGGATCCAGTGACCAATTTCATATTTATTTACTTTAAGACTCAATAAAATGTTCAATTTCAGTTCAATTTAATCGGCTTATAAAGTACCAAATCACAACAAAATCTAAATATACTAAAACAAATACATCACAATTGTACACATATCAAATTGTGGTATATGTACAATTGTACATATACCACAATTATAATAAATATGTACAATATCAATTGAAAAAAAATCATATATAGATTCAGGTATAATTGAAAGATCTGGGCAATAAATTTGATCCTGTTTGCAGTCAATTTTTGTTATAGTGTTTTTTAAGACATCATATTTATACAAATAAGTGTTCACTATGGTCCATTAATTATAATAAATATATTAAAAGAAGTGTGACAGTGTATGTTGCACACGAATAAAAGAATGAGGATTATTGAATAACAAGATGCATATGATTTTTATTTATATCATTGGGCAAAAGTGCATCTGTCAGATTTTCATTTCTGGATCCAGCCCTGAGGATGGCGCATTGGAGAAAAGCAAAGTTATCTGTAATCATTGCAACGCAGAATTTGCATTTCACCGAAGCTATACAAGTCTCAGGTACCACGTCAATGGTTAGTCATAGTCATAGTAACGGTTTGAGTAGAACTTTTGTGTGTGTGTTTGTGTGTGTGTGTGTGTGTGGGTGGAAGGGTGGGTGGGGCTCCCTGACCAGTTATGCTTAGGGCCTCCAAAACCTTAGCAGCGGCCCTGCTTTCATTCATGTACACATTTACTCACATTAAAGAGTCTGTACCAGCAGACATAGGGCGAGAATCGCAGTACAATCCAGACAGGACGGCAATCTATGATCCTGCAATTTACATTTTAAAAAAAATATTGCTTTATCATGTACATCCACAAGATGGCACCTTGTATTGGCAACTGAAAGCTGTTCCTGTATACTCATCTGAATGAAGAGGAAGGTCTAGGTCTTAGAGAATGATCTCCTACTCAACACTCAACTTGTTTGTACTTTGTGGGACAGCTGCAAATGCAGTGGAAAAGGGCTGCTAGGCTAAGGTAAGGCTAACTGTTATCGGTCATGTTAAGAAGTTTGCTTACTGAGGTAAAAGTGCACACATTTACCGCTGCATTGAAGCAGTCCATATGTCCGGGTGCTTCTAATGACGTTTTTGTCTGTTTAGTGGAGACCAGAAGCAGTTTAGTCTTTGTACATCTTACATGAACATTTATTAGGTGTTGTCTTCTGCTTGCTAATACAGTATTGTTATCAATAAATATAAATATACAGATTGAATTTAATTTTGCTTCTTGTTACATGAAATTGTGCTATCATGTTTCAAAAATAAATGCAACTTAAAGACCAGTGTGAATTATAGATTTATTTATTTATTTATTTATTGTTCATGTGTATACATTTATACACACACACACTGCATTTTAAGGCTTGTGTGTATATGTTCAAGTAATCATACATGTTTCATTTGGACAGTGTGGTGGCTGAGTTGTTTCTGCATCTTACTGTTTTATATTTCACAGTCTGTGTTGTCCTTCTGTTGTTTGTGTTTTGATAGTAAAGCATATTGAGTAGTAAAATGTGCAGTAATAAAACTGTCTTGTCTTAATGGGTAGTGTTGGTCTACGTCCTTGGTTCCAGCCACAGCATTTGTTACAATACTTGTCTCCATGCTCACTTAAGCTAGAGCTGCCAAACTTGGCTCGCAGGCGCATCTTGGATCTAACTCATGTGGGTGTTAGTTAGGTCCAAGATGAACCTGATCCGCAGGTTCATCTTGGACCTAACACACGTGGGCGTACTCCAGGGTCCAAAGGTGAAGAACGCATTAAAGATCAACATTCAAATAAACCGTTGTAATTTCTAATCATTAATGTGGGATTACTGAAACTGACATGAATTAAGATTTTAGCTAAAAAAAAAAAATCATAGGTTACATATCTACTTTAAACTGTGTATGATTCATGTGTGTTGATAGTCTCTGCAACATTATGGTGGACGCCCCCACACGTTAGAAGAAGGGTGCATACTGTCCTTTTTGCATCAGGATACTGATTTTCAAATTGAAGCTGTGTTCACTTTGAGTCAAAACCTTTGTTGCAAGCATCATTATTGGGATCGTCTTGCTTTGATGAAAGTCATGTGCATTGTTGAGGTGCACCACATTGAAAGGTTCAATTTATTTTTCATTGATAACATGTAGCGCTTTTTTCAGGCAGCCAGTGAGTGTAGAGTAGGATAATAACAAGCTCGCTATGGAGAAGGTAATGCTAATAATATACACATCAGAAATTCTAGAATTGTGCAACATCAAACTACTGTACTTTCTCATTGAGATCGTAGTTTAAAAAAGCAACTAAAAATAAACCTACTGGGTAAATGTCTGCTCTATAAAATGCAAGTTTTTGGTGTGTTAGAATAATATTTCAAGACTGAAATCATCTGAAATAGATATTATTCTTGTTTCATGGCGATTGGCATCCAACTTAGCGGTGCATTACTGCCACCTCACGTTCTGGCGTGTGGATCAGACACACTCATTCAGATCATTATAGAGGAGTAACTTGTCACATCTGTAGCTGTAGATGATATTGGATTATTTGATTTATTTATTTAAGACGTATAAGTCTCTGTGAGATATGAGTCACAGGACCAGCCAAATGAAGTGTGACTAATAGTCCAGAACATATGGTAATTTATTAGAAAAAAATGCTTCCCTCCCTATAGCCCTAGCACATCACTCCACAACTTAGCATAGCACTAACCTATTGAAAAATCTTGGGGAGAGCCCTGCAGTCCTATTTCTCTGTGATGTTGAGAATATGCTTTGATCACCTGGACTGTTTGTTCCAACCTGCAGGACCTGGAGGAGGAAGTGTCTCTGGTGCGAGTCAGTTGCAGAAGGAGCCCTCACAAAGTGGAGAGAATTTCTGGCTTGGTAGCTCGCTCCCATGTGGACCTGCCAAAGGTAAATTGCACCAAAGGTGAAGGGGTTTCCCAGTAGACTTCCTGTTGCCTATTCTCTGTATCTGGATTATTATATTAGCTGGATTATGAGGATGGACAGGATTGGGAATGAGCATATTAAAGTTACATCACAGTTAGGACAATTTAGAGACAGTCAGAGAGGCGAGTTTGAGATGATTCGGACATGTGCTAATGGGGAGCCCAGGGTATATAGGGAGAAAGATGTTGATGATGGAGCCATCAGACAGAAGGAGAAGATGGAGGCCACAGAGATTTATGGATACACTGAGGGACATGCAGGTGGTTGGTGTGACAGACGAAGACGCAGAGGAGAGAGGAGGTGGAAATTGTTCATCTGTGGTGACCTACATACAAGCTGGGGAATGCCTGATTTTGGCCTCAGCTCTCTTAGTGGAGGTACATAATTTTAGGAATGGATTGCCTAATCCCAGAACAATGCAAGAAGTTCAGGTATTTATATATGCTTTATTCATTTTTTTATCCATCCATCCATCCATCCATCCATTTTCTTCCGCTTTATCCGGAGTCGGGTCGCGGGGGCAGCAGCTCAAGCAAAGCCGCCCAGACCTCCCGATCCACACTCACCTCCCCCGGCTCCTCCGGGGGAACCCCAAGGCATTCCCAAGCTAGCCGAGAGATGTAGTCCCTCCAGCATGTCCTGGGTCTTCCCCAGGGCCTCCTCCCGATGGGACGTGCCCGGAACACCTCTCCAGTGAGGCGTCCAGGGGGCATCCGGAAAATATGCCCGAGCCACCTCAACTGGCTCCTTTCGACGTGGAGGAGCAGCGGCTCGACTCCGATCTCCTTCCGAGTGTCCGAGCTCCTCACCCTATCTCTAAGGGAGCGTCCAGCCACCCTGCGGAGGAAACTCATCTCGGCCGCTTGTACGTAGATTGATCGGTAAATCGATAGCTTTGCCCCCCTACTCAGCTCTCTCTTCACCATGGTGGTCCGATACAGCGACCACATCACTGTAGATGCTGCACTGATCCGTCTGTCGATCTCACGCTCCATCCGTCCCTCACTTGTGAACAAGACCCCGAGATACTTAAACTCCTCCACTTGAGGCAAGGACACTCCACCGACTTGAAGAGGGCAAAGCACCTTTTACCGGTTGAGAACCATGGCCTCGGATTTGGAGGTGCTGATTTTCATCCCGGACGCTTCACACTCGGCTGCAAACCGCCCCAGTGCACGCTGAAGGTCCTGATTTGACGAAGCCAACAGAACCACATCGTCCGCAATTGTCCGTCATTTTTTTACATTCTTGAAAATGAAATTGTAGTCCTTTGTTGTTCTAATTTACCTTAATGGGCCGAGTAACGGTGCACGTCAATTGATTTTTATTTTTTTCTCCGCAAGCAGCTGCTACCTGGCTGTGTTTGGAACACCATCTCACCATTCGGCAAATTAGGAAAAAAATGTTTTTTTGGAGTTGCAGTCCCTGGCACATCTCCAGATGAGTTCAGGCAGAAGAACTCTTCTTGCTATCTTCATTTGCTTTCTGTATGTGGCAAGAAAACTGTGCTTAGTTGTGTACTGCTACAGACACTGGGCCACCCTGATCCAAACAGCACAGCAAGTGCCATCTGTTCAGATATGATCAGAGTACCCATGTTGTGCGCGGCATGAAAATTGGACATCAAGTTGTGGGCTGAACAGCAGACTATCTTCCCCAGGGACATTTGTCTGGAACGCACTTGAAGTACCTGCTAGTATTAGCGTGTGCACGGCTCGTGGCAAACAAATAAATATGTATTTTTAAGAACAATGAAATTGATGTGTGTATGGCGGGGGGGCATGGCATCATAATGGAGCCACCATCGAGTTGGCGGTTACCAGTCAGTGATGGATGTTGGAATCGTCCAATTGCCCGACCCTAATACACAAATTAATCTGTTTTTTATTCATAATCTGCATCTATCCTGCCACGCTCAGCCCTTTTACTTCCAGCTGTAAAAAGGGTTAAATCCTAAAGATTCAGTTCATTTTTTTTTTCATCATGTTGCATTTACATGATCCTGTTTGCTAATATCAAGAATATAATGGTTTTGGCCAACCTGCTGCTTACATGAGCTGCAACTAAAAGCCATTTTTATTTTATAATGTAGACATGGCTCATACGTTATCTGTGTTCCTTAGTAATTTTGAAAGCCTTGTGTTCACATGCCTCCCCCATTACAGCACGGCCAGTAGCACATGGCAGCAGAGTAGCCGTAGGCGTCTGCTTTTCAGCTGATACCCAGAGCTATAGCGAGGGGTAGGGAGCGTGGAAATCATCAGGCTTAGAACAGGTAAAAGGGAGGATGATGCAACTTGTCAGCGCATTGAATCGCTGTGCTTGTGCTGAAATGTCTGCTTGTGAATACAGTGACTGTACAGGTCGACTCTCACAGACGAGCTTCTGTGGGTAATATGGAGACGGGCGCGTGTGACGCTCTGTCTCTCTCTCTCTCACATGAAGATAGGAGGCGAGGCAGTGGAGGTGAATGCGCAGGGAACATGAGGAAAGGATAAAGTGAGCGACGGTGTGAAAAAAAAAAGAAGGTGGAGGGGGGAGTAAGATATATTGGGGGAGGCTGGCGAGAGAGAGAGAGAGAGCACGGCGGATGAGAGGCGAGGGCCAGTGCAGTGCGGAGCTGGAACGGACACCCAGAGCTCAGCCTTCCACGGGTTACCATGGAAACCACATTCCTCCCCCGCCTGCATCCCTACAGACTGCTCTGACTCTATCGTTCCCTCCTTCTCTCTATCTGTCTCTCTTGCGATTCTCTGATTCATCCCATCTTTTTCGTTTCTCTTTTAATTTGGTCACTTTTGCAGCATACGCTCTTGTGCACTGAGCACATTCATGAGTCCTTTGATGATGCATGCTTAGCAAGCACCGTATTTTTAGATGCATATCTCTCTCTCTTTTCGCAGCAAGGTGAATGGCTAATTAAACAATTTTGTAGTCCCCTGCATTCATCAGTGGTTTAGTTTCTCTGCACTTTTCTATTTTTATTCTCCTTCTGTTCAGTCCGTGCTTCAGTAATGCCTCTCCAGTCATCACAACTAGCACCTTTTCCTTCTAATTTAAGGCATCTGTTGGGGCCTGAAACACCGTTGTCATATTTTATCCGCATTTCTTTACCTCACACTCCATTCTACATTCAATCCAACTTACTTATACAGTGCCAAATCTTAGCATAAGTTAAGGCGGTACACATGAAAATTCAATAAGGTATATCTTATATATTATATTCCAATTCTAAGGTGGAACTATGCCAGTATACAAAGGTATCTCTAAATATCTAAAGGGGAGTAAAATAGGAGAGTAGAAAAGAGTAGAGTAGAGCCACTTAGGTGCCTAGTCTTGAGAACCAGGGATGGTACGTTAAAAAGCTTTTTTATCCCATGAGAACTCTCCCTACCCACCCAAGCAGCTCAAAAAAAAGGTATATATAATATAATAAGTAATAAGACATAAGAAGGATAAGAGATCACAGGAGAAGATTGTTATCAAACACAAAGGAACCAACTATTTTGTAAGCTACAATGAACGTTGCTAAGGCCGGCTAGATAAGCTAACATTAGCTGTTAGGTATAACTAATTGTACCCCACTCCTCCAATATTCATTCATTCATCTTCTACCGCTTAGTCCAATTAAGGGTTGCGGGGGGCTGGAGCCTATCCCAGCAGCCGTAGAGCGTGAGGCAGGGTACACCCAGGACAGGACGCCAGTCTGTCGCAGGGCCACAAACAGACAAACAAACACAGACGCACACACTTACCTACAGACAATTTTTAAAGATTCCAATCCACCTAACCTGCATGTCTTTGGATGTGGGAGGAAACTGGAGCACCCGGAGGAAACTCACGCAAAGACGGGGAGAACATGCAAACTCCACACAGAAAGGCCACGGGAATTGAACCCACCCCCTTCTCGCTGTGAGGTAACAGTGCTAACCACTAAGCTACCGTGCTGTCCTCCTCCAATATTTACTTAAATATAATAATATTAAAAAGGGGGAACAAGAAAAAGTAAAACGTGTAGAAATGTATATGGAGACATAAGTACATATATTTGCAGAAAAGAAAAAAACGGCGGTCGTTATAATCACCACACCTGCAGCTGCCAGCGTTACACATCTTGCTGTTTCTTCTTCTTCTGCTTATATTTCTAACACAGTATTCAGTAATTCATAGTATTCAGTATTCAGGTTTAAATCGTGCCTGCCCAATGAGCAAACACATTTAGCAACAGCGGTAAGGGGAAAAACTCCCTTGGAGCATTTTTGAATGTAGGAAGAAACCTCAAGCAGACCAGACACAGTGGGGTGACCATTTGCTTTGGTCATACTAACAAAAACAAAGCGACAAAACAAAATCACAACAAAGTATTGTCAAACAGTCAGAGACAGAAATGTTGCAGCTAAGCAACCATATACATATAGAATCCAGTGCTCACAACGATTGATGGTGTCACAGACCGAACGGTCCCCTCTAAAAATTGGTCCGCCCTGCCTTCACTGTGCATGCATCATTTGGGACCACAGCAGCTTGTCTCAGAGTGACTCTCTACACCCAAAGCAGTCAAATGGATTAATGGGATTATTAACCATCAGATGACAAGTTAAAACCTCTTAAATCATTCTAAAGTCTGTTTTAAGCAGAAAACGAGGCGATAATTGGTAAGTAGTTACTTGCGCTCTGAAATGACATAGGTGCTGCAGCACCTGCTGTGCGCTCTGATATGTCCGCCTTTACGTGGAAATCGTTGTAGAAAAGCTTCAGATATTGTTGAGATAGATGACGACTGGAGTGCAATTTTAAGCAGAAACGAGGTGGTAATCGGCGAAATGCTGGTGACGCTCAGAAATGATGCTGCCGAGCGCCGAAATGACGCACGTGCAGTGAAAGCAGGGCGGGCCAATTTTTAGGGGGGACCGTTCGGTCTGCCACCCCGGCTCAAAAGACATCCATATGACGAAACGCAAAGTTGTAGTAAATGGAGTTGCAATTGAAGAGTCATTGTGTGTAACTGATGCAGATCAGTCATTGAAGGGAACATTCCCCAGTTTTGATCCACATGTTGCTTCTTTAATTCCTAAGCACGCTCCCAGTTTTCTGCACTTTCCATGTATATCTCATATGTTCCATTCCTGGAAGGATCTTGATTGATTGTGTGGATAGACGGATGGGTCTATGGATCTCCAAAATGTGCCAGCAATGCACAGTGCAGGATACCTGGCCTGGCCGTGGTGGCTCCCTTTTGCCAGTGGTCTACGGCTTCATCAGCAGCTTCTCCTCAGACACAGAACTAAGCAGAAATCAGTCAGCCAGTAGGAACAGTTCATTGTAACACCATCATACAACAGTGAACTAATAAACAAAATGCTAACCTGTTCACTGGCAATGGAGTGCAATACTTCACTAACATTCCTCCAGAATTTGGTGATCATGAAACTGAGTTTTTCCACTAATAATCAAACTAACTGAAGTTAGAGTGAATAGTACTAATTCAATACAACTAAGTCTGTTAAATATAAGACAGAGGGAACAGATGAGTCTTTAATCTGGATTTAAATAATGACACTGAATCAGAATGTTTTATCTCAGTGGGGCAGGCGAGTCCACAGATAAGGTGCACGATAAGAAAAAGCTCTGTGACCTAGTTATCCTGCATCCTGAGAATGCAGAGCGCAGGCCGGTACATAGGGTTAACTAGATCTGCCACATAGACAAGTGCTAGTCCAAGCAGGATTTTGAATGTTAATAACAAAACCTTAAAATATGTGCCGCTATTTTTTTAATGGTGTTTGTTTTTAGTATGAGCACTTTTCACATTAATTGCTGCATTAACTAAATCTATATCAAACATAGTTCCAGTGGCATGCGACTCTTGCTCAGTCTTACACTCTTTTCTGTCTCATGTTCTTCTAAGTCTATAACTCTGTCTTCTTCACGCTCTAATTTATCCATCAGTTGGAGGCACTGTGTTTGGTGTGTGTCAGAGCAGCTGTTCTCTGCCATTGAATCCTATGAATAGGAGTCTTAACTATGTATGCTTTCTCTTCTCTGCATTAATACAGGTGCATTACTGTGACACTGTGGTGGGTTGCTTTGACTGCGTTCTTTCTCCTTTTGCCACCAAACATGCTAGCCTTTGCAGAGCTGCAAGGCGTTAAGCAGGTGGTGTACATCTCATAGAGAACACTTACACTTGCATGCATTCTTTATGGTAGTGAGTTTGTGGACGAAATGAGTAGATTCTTCTGTGACGCAGTAATGCTTCTAAGTCATGGTTCTGCACGTCCCCACTTGCTGCCAGTTAAGGCTGCATCATTGCATCTCTGGTGCTGCCTCTTTAAGAGCACCTCACTGCCGACGGTCCATATATGGAGCTCTATCCGGTCAGGTGACGAAGGAGTAGTCACTTAGCTTCCAAGAGAAATGCCTGAAAAGCTCAGTACATGGTCTGTGTGTCGGTTGGGGGTTGTAATGCGTATTACCATAGCGTGTGTGTGTACGCAGTGAGTGTTTCTAGGTGGGTTTATGTAACGGGGACCGTGCAAGCAGATGATGGGCTGTCTGTGTTTGTCATTGTGAGGAAGGATGCAGAGAAGCAGTTTTGTTCAAAAGAACGTGATGATTTCCTTGTTTATACCATAAATCACAGGTCCATCTTGTTCAGTTGTCAGCGCGAGGTCAGAGGTTAACGCTTTCATCTCACAAGATGAATTTACAAGTAGGCATAGTGTTTCACACACAGCAGTTAAACTAGCAGTTAATAACACTTTTAATTGTGGACTGAATTCCCAGTTAATTTTTCTATTAATCAAGAGATAATTTATTAAAATGTTTTAGGTGACATCTACAAATGCCCTGTTTTATCAAGCAGCCAGTCGAAAACCCAAAGATATTCAGTTTACAGTGGTGTGAAAAGAAGAGGGCCAAATCTTTATAGTGGAAAAGCTGTAATCTGTATATTCTTGGCTTTTTGCTGCATGATTTCTCTTTCTTCCACCTGACTTTTTTCCAGGTCTGACAGAAATCCATGCGCAAGACTATTTGTACATGTATTTGAAATAAATATATATCTTATTTGATGTAATACTACTAAGAGTATAGCATGGAATGCTTTTTGTTTTGTGTCAAAAACACAAGTTTTCCATTTGAAAATAATTTTAATTATAGTAAGACGTATACATATTGCAGTTATGTGGGTTTGTGTGTGTTTAAAATGCAGTTATACTCTGCTGTGCATTGTTGATGTACAGTAATTGTTTTAATTATAAGTACTTGTGGTAGAAAATAAAAGTAATATTTATACAACCCCTGGCAAAAATTATGGAATCACCGGCCTCGGAGGATGTTCATTCAGTTGTTTAATTTTGTAGAAAAAAAAGCAGATCACAGACATGACACAAAACTAAAGTCATTTCAAATGGCAACTTTCTGGCTTTAAGAAACACTATAAGAAATCAGGAAAAAAAAATTGTGGCAGTCAGTAACGGTTACTTTTTTAGACCAAGCAGAGGGAAAAAAATATGGAATCACTCAATTCTGAGGAAAAAATTATGGAATCATGAAAAACAAAAGAACGCTCCAACACATCACTAGTATTTTGTTGCACCACCTCTGATTTTTATAACAGCTTGCAGTCTCTGAGGCATGGACTTAATGAGTGACAAACAGTACTCTTCATCAATCTGGCTCCAACTTTCTCTGATTGCTGTTGCCAGATCAGCTTTGCAGGTTGGAGCCTTGTCATGGACCATTTTCTTCAACTTCCACCAAAGATTTTCAATTGGATTAAGATCCGGATTATTTGCAAGCCATGACATTGACCCTATATGTCTTTTTGCAAGGAATGTTTTCACAGTTTTTGCTCTATGGCAAGATGCATTATCATCTTGAAAAATGATTTCATCATCCCCAAACATCCTTTCAATTGATGGGATAAGAAAAGTGTCCAAAATATCAACGTAAACTTGTGCATTTATTGATGATGTAATGACAGCCATCTGCCCAGTGCCTTTACTTGACATGCAGCCCCATATCATCAATGACTGTGGAAATTTACATGTTCTCTTCAGGCAGTCATCTTTATAAATCTCATTGGAGCGGCACCAAACAAAAGCTCCAGCATCATCACCTTGCCCAATGCAGATTCGAGATTCATCACTGAATATGACTTTCATCCAGTCATCCACAGTCCACGATTGCTTTTCCTTAGGCCATTGTAACCTTGTTTTTTCTGTTTAGGTGTTAATGATGGCTTTCGTTTAGCTTTTTTGTATGTAAATCCCATTTCCTTTAGACGGTTTCTTACAGTTCGGTCACAGACATTGACTCCAGTTTCCTCCCATTCGTTCCTCATTTGTTTTGTTGTGCATTTTCGATTTTTGAGACATATTGCTTTAAGTTTTCTGTCTTGACGCTTTGATGTCTTCCTTGGTCTACCAGTATGTTTGCCTTTAACAACCTTCCCATGTTGTTTGTATTTGGTCCAGAGTTTAGACAGCTGACTGTGAACAACCAACATCTTTTGCAACAATGCGTGATGATTTACCCTCTTTTAAGAGTTTGATAATCCTCTCCTTTGTTTCAATTAACATCTCTCGTGTTGGAGCCATGATTCATGTCAGTCCACTTGGTGCAACAGCTCTCCAAGGTGTGATCACTCCTTTTTAGATGCAGACTAACGAGCAGATCTGATTTGATGCAGGTGTTAGTTTTGGGGATGAAAATTTAGAGGGTGATTCCATAATTTATTCCTCAGAATTGAGTGATTCCATATTTTTTTCCCTCTGCTTGGTCTAAAAAAGTAGCCGTTACTGACTGCCACAATTATTTTTCCTGATTTCTTATAGTGTTTCTTAAAGCCAGAAAGTTGCCATTTGAAATGACTTTAGTTTTGTGTCATGTCTGTGATCTGCTTTTTTTCTACCAAATTAAACAACTGAATGAACATCCTCCGAGGCCGGTGATTCCATAATTTTTTGCCAGGGGTTGTAATAATCATGGGGTTGGTTGGTTGGTTGGTTGATTGATTTTTGATGGTTTAACATTTGTGTCTTATTTGTAGAGCGGGTAGCTCACTGGGATAAGAAGTTGGGCTGCCAGTATGTAGACCTGGATTTGATTCCAGGCCACACTACCTGTCTGAGTCCTTGGACACTTCATTTGCATTGTCTCAGTCCACCCAGCTGTAAACGGGTACCGGCCTTGGCTGGGAAAGTAAGATGTGGCTTAACGTCGAGGGGAAGTTGTAGTTGTAATCTGAGGTCGAGCACCAGTGAGCCTCAGGGCCTGTATGGAAGCTCAAGATCTGACCTTCCACAAATGGATAGTGAAGCTTGAACATCGGTGGACCAAGTGCATTGAAGTTAAGGGAGACTACATTGGAAAATAATGCAAGAACAATCTTTCTCCTGTGACATTTTCTGGATGAGGCCGAGAACTTGCCAAAGTACCCTCGTGTTACTACTTCTTAATATTTGTATAAATACTTCAGAAATATAGCCCCAATTCCAATGAAGTTGGGACGTTGTATAAAATGTAAATAAAAACAGAATACAATGATTTGCAAATCCTCTTCAACCTATATTCAATTGAATACACCACAAAGACAAGATATTTAATGTTCAAACTAATAAACTTTTATTGTTTTTGTGCAAATATTTGCTAATTTTGAAATGGATGCCTGCAGCACGTTTAAAAAAAAGCTGGGACAGTGGAATGTTTACCACTGTGTTACATCACCTTTCCTTCTAACAACACTCAATAAGCGTTTGGGAACTGAGGACACTAATTGTTGAAATTTTATATGTGGAATTCTTTCTCATTCTTGCTTGATGTACGACTTCAGTTGTTCAACAGTCCAGGGTCTCCGTTGTCGTATTTTGCACTTCATAATGTGCCCCACATTTTCAATGGGTGAATGGTCTGGACTGCAGGCAGGCCATTCTAGTACCCGCACTCTTTTACTACGAAGCCACGCTATTATAACACGTGCAGAATGTGGCTTGGCATTGTCTCGCTGAAATAAGCAGGGACGTCCCTGAAAAAGACATTGCTTGGATGGCAGCATGTGTTGCTCCAAAACCTGGATGTACCTTTCAGCATTGATGGTGCCATCATAGATGTGTAAATTGCCCATGCCATGGGCACTAACACACCCCCATACCATCACAGATGCTGGCTTTTGAACTTTGCACTGGTAACAATCTAGATGGTCTTTTTCCTCTTTTATCCAGAGGACAGGACGTCCATGATTTACAAAAAGAATTTGAAATGTGGACTCGTCAGACCACAACACATTTTCCACTTTGCATCTGTCCATTTCAAATGAGCTCAGGACCAGAGAAGGCAGCGTTTCTGGATGTTGTTGATGTATGGCTTTCGCTTTGCATGGTAGAGTTTTAACTTGCAGTTGTAGATGTAGTGATGAACTCTGTTAACCGACAGTGGTTTTCTGAAGTGTTCCTGAGCCCACGCGGTAAGATCCTTTACACAATGATGTCAGTTTTTATTGCAGTGCCACCTGAGGGATCGAAGGTCACGGGCATTCAGTGATGGTTTTCGGCCTTGCCGCTTACATGTAGAAAGTTCTGCAGATTCTCTGAATTTTCTGATTATATTATGGACTGTAGATGATGGAATCCCTAAATTCCTTGCAACTGAATGTTGAGAAACATTGTTCTTAAACTGTTGGACTATTTTTTCATGCAGTTGTTCACAAAAAGGTGATCCTCACCCCATCTTTGCATATGAACGGCTGAGACTTTTGGGGATGCTCCTTTTATACCCATTCATGAGTGTCCTCAGTTCCCAAATGCTTGTTGAGTGTTGTTAGAAGGAAAGGTGATGTAACACAGTAGTAAACATACCACTGTCCCAGCTTTTCTGAAACGTGTTGCAGGCATCCATTTCAAAATGAGCAAATATTTGCATGAGCAAATATTGAAATGATCAATAAAGTTTATCAGTTTGAACATTAAATATCTTGTCTTTGTGGTGTATTCAATTCAATATAGGTTGAAGAGGATTTGCAAATCATTGTATTCTGTTTTTATTTACATTTTACACAACGTCCCAACTTCATTGGAACTGGGGTTGTATTACAAACAAAGATGATATTTCTACAATCCACAGCCTTAAAACTGGTTTTGGATTCAATTCATTTTATTTATATAGTGCCAAATCACAACACAAGTCACCCCAAGGTGTGTCACCAGAGTAAGGTCTAACCTTTCCCAATACACAGTGACTAAAACACTGCTTTTTCACAATAATGCTGAATTTATGTAGACATTTATTTTGTGCTCTGAGTGGAAATTTCAACATTTTAAAGACAGTAATGGCAGTTTTTGTGCCGTATTGACGTATGTAACATACTGTATAGCAGATGACACATTGCAAGTGTCCTGTAATTATTTTAGTTCAAAAAGTAAAAGTTAAGTATGAAAATTAGTCCTCAAAGCATCAAACTATTCATAATCCTATAATTATTTTCTTGCCGTCCTTATCTGATTTGAACAGAGCCAACAAATTGATCATTTTCAAGAAAATCCTGCCAGTATTTTTTGTAAACCCTCCTTGCATATTGTGTATGTAATATTTAAAAAGCAAAGATTTTACCACCACAATGAACTAGGTATATTTGCATAGCACATATGGCATGCAGCCACACAGATCTTATGTGATTGTTATTTTGTGTCTCACACGGTTCTGTCTTATTTTTGACTGCAAACCACTTAACTGTAAATGTGAGTCAGTTAATAAGAGGACCCACGCAGGTCATGGAAGGATGGCCGTCACATGTGCTCAGTCATGTGTGCTGTGATCGATATGCTCATGTTGTCCTTTCTTAAAGCCTCGCCTTCTGACTCTGATTGGCTTCAGCAAGGATTGTAGCTTGCATCCCACAATGGATTTTGCAGCAGATGTGTCTGTTTGAAAACGCCATAGTTTTCCCTCTTTCATGTCCCCTCCCTGGCAAATGTTTGCAGGTTAGAGTGAAAGAATGTGATTATAATAAAGTGAATTACTGTTGCGTGTATTTAAGTGTGGCTGATCCTGCTGCGCGCGCCTCCCAGTAGAGCTGCAACACACTGCAGTGTGTGCTCGCCCTAAAATCAATTAAGAGATTGCACACACTCACGGTGTTATGCATGTCACATAACGTTACACGCTTACCTGACATGTTCACGTGAAACACACTACAGCGTTGGATGCTGCGTGCAGGCTGTACTCTCTCCCTTCATGTAGACACACCCAGTTCCGTTCCCCATCACATTTCATTAATAATGCATATATGCAGGTCTTTAATGGCTACAATGTAGCCGTCACAGTCTCAAATAAACCTTTACATTTTGACTTTCATCCAGGTGTGTTCAATTCACAAATTCATAAGCAAGCAAAGATGATCCTACACGATGCATTTTTATTAAAATAACACGAAAGCTATACAGTCTCTACTTCTCTCCCCCAACCCCCCACCCCAGTGCATTCTCATTCTCTCCACCCACTCGAAAGCCGGTTTTGTGCATGTGTTGATGTCATCATCTTGAACATAGATTCTTTCCCTTATGGTTGTTTAAATGTGAGCTAAAGAGTACAACATTCTCTTACAGTACGTATTTTTTTTCCTGCACATGAGCACGGCGTGAGTGCAACAAATCATTGAAAGATGCTGGTTGTTTTTTGTTTTGTTTGTTTTCTTTCATTCCTGTATTAATGCCATCAAAGGAAGACAATGATGTGAAGTAATATAGTGTCATGCAAAGGCATCCCGTCTGTTGAGAGACAGGACTCGAGATGCATTGCTCCATTGTTGGATTATTTACACGTACGCTGTGACACGGAGCCTGAGGTTGCCACTCACTAGCGTAGGAAAGCTGGATGTAGCTGAGCAAGAGGTGATGCTTTAGGTGACCGATTATCTGTAAGATGGACTGGAGTGCACACTAGGAATTTAGGTTTAGCTTGGTTTTGTTGAAGAAAAACAGACAGTTGATGTCCTGTTTTGGCTCGTGTCAGGATGCAGACAGGCAACGTCAGCATGTGTGCTTCTTGTTCTGCAATAATTGATGTCGGACAAATGCAGCGCTTTTATATTGCTTTGATTCGGGGAGCAGTAGCTTTTCTCCCGACGCAGGGGAAGCGGTGAGGGTTGGGTGCGACGGCACCTTTAAGAGCAGCTAGTGAATCGCTCAGTCCGGTTGGTGCTGCTGCTGCTGCTGATGGCAGTGCTGCCAGTTGATTGGCTGTGGCTGTCAGGGCTGAGATGCTAGAGGGATGCTGCTACATCTCTCTCTCTCTCTCTCTCTCTCTCTCTCTCTCTCTCTCTCTCTCTCTCTCTCTCTCTCTCTCTCTCTCTTCCCCTTGCTTGCTCTCCTCCCTTTGAATAATCCACATCTAGGGCAAGCTGGTTGAGAGGCAATCGAGTGCTCAGCTCCTCTCTGCAGGCTGAAAAAAGAGAGAGGGAGAGAAAGACAACGAATTTCAGCGCAGGAGGAAAAATGCAACATTTGGACAGACCAGGAAGACGACAAGAATTAACCAAGAGGAACATTTTCTTCTGAGGATACCATTTATTTATACATATTGTTTATATATCTATATATATTTGTACACACGCATATATTTATATATATATATATATCTATACATTTATCCTTGTACATATCTGTATTTGTGCTTGTCTGTTTATATCAATATTTTTATATGTATTCGTGTGTGTAAATATATATATAAGCAAAAGAATATCTATCAATTTATATGCGTATCACTGTGAAACGAGAAGCAAGAGGAAATTTTTACCATCAGGGCTGGTCTCTGATTGCGTGCTCATATACATATTTTGAATATTTTCTTTTGCTCTTCTACTTCGAGAGGACGTGCCCATTTTGTATTTTTGCTTTCCTCTTTCTGCTTCACGCTCCTCTCATATATTATATATTTTTTGTATCATCCGAAAGGAGTAAAGCGGAGACTGGCAGGATTTGCTGGAAGGGGAAAAGCTGTAGAAATTCCTGTAATTAGTGTTATTTCCATCTGCATTAGTGCTCTGTGAACTGATCACAGCGTGCTCCGTGTGATCCGAGGAGGCAGCAGTGACAGAGTGCCACGCCGCTCAGCCCAGCGTCAGCGCAGCCAGCATGCACAAACATCACCACTGCTGCAAGTGCCCAGAATGTTATGAAGTGACCCGTATGGCTGCCCTGCGAAGGATGGATGCCCCATCTTATGGAGGAGACTGGCAGGCCGAGCCCTATGGATACCCTCCTGGGTATGGGGGAGGCCAAACCTTACCCCCTCCTGTCTCAGGAGGAGGTGGAAACATGGGAGGAGGAGGGGGTACTTTAGGTAGAAGTAAGGGCAAGATATCTGGTGGGGGCCCTGGAGGACCTAACCCAAAGGGCCAATCCAAGAGTGGCCCCAAAGTAAACGGCAACAATTCCAGCGGTCAAGGAGGATGGTGGCCGGAGTGCACCTGCACCAACCGGGAGTGGTACGACCAGGTAACCCGCCTTCCTCACTCATGTAGGTAACTGAGGCCTGTGGGGCCTGACGAGGGGCCAGCGTCTGATGTTCACTAGGTGTAGTAGAGCGGTGATGGTCATGGATGAGCTGCTTTTTTTTGGAATGTAATGTTTAATTGTGATCTCAACAGCACACAGATTTGGATCGCCAGTTGTTTGTTCATTGATGGGAAATGGTAGAAGTAAGGTAAACCCACCATGATCGATCAACGTTCGTTCCATCTGCGTGCATCTTCATGCTTTCGTTTGATATTACTTTGAAGAAAAGGGAAAACTGATGAAATTATAACTTACATTCCCCTATATAGCCTCACATTAAAAAAGGTATATAATAAAAAAAAACACAGTTTAATGAATTCATTTCCAGAAAAACACAGTGTGACTGAAACCGCCTCTCTACATGCGCTCCATTTTACATCCATTATCTCCATTTATTTACACGTCTTTATAAATTACTGTTGATAAAAGGTCAGAACAGTCCCGACGCATTCTTTAATTAAGCAAAGGTGCATGTATGTGTGCATGTGTGAGAGCTGGATCGGCAGGTGGTGAGGGGGAAGGGCGGCGGTGGCGAGGATAAAATTGAAGGAATGGTTCTCGCTCTGCTCGACTGTGTGGCTATGTCTTGTCATATTCGCCGCAAGTCAGGCTGCAGCATTGGTTTGCAGCTTCTTTCAAATTGTGCTCGGCTGCATTTTGAGCAACATGCACGGGGCAACAGGAGATAGAAGAGAAAGGAGCACAGGGATAAAATGGAGGCTGAAATTTTAGTGGCAGTGCGGAAAAGAGCCCCCTGAGCCGAGACCGCATATAAGCCGCAAACCTCATCACGTCTGCTATGGGCAGAGAGAGAAAGGGTTCAGCTGTGAACACGCCTTCTTTTGACTCGTGTTGGTTTGGCAAAAATTAGAAGGCTTTCATTGTCGGCTGCATCAAGCCAATCAGGCTTATGTCACTTCTTGAATGTTGAAAGGCTCACAGCAGATGTGGTTATGTAAGCATTTATTGTCAGGTTTCATTCTCCCAACAGGATTACTACCTAACCGTTCGACTGGCTATTTTCAGTGTGTCAAAGTTGACCAGTATTAATCTTAAAACGGCACCAGAAATTAGATTTTTGCTTTGATTTATTAGTGCTGTCATGTTGGTTGAAACAGCCCTGAGAAAATCTGTCCTTTCGAAGGATTCTGATCTCGGTTTTGCACCTCTGCTGTGTACTGTGTAAATATGCATCACAGAGGCACTCAAAAGCTACAGAGGGAGTAGACACCCCCGGCGTTTCACGGCTTTGCATTCACCATAAGGATCGGAATAAAAAAAATCTTGAGTTACCACAAATGAATCAGCAGCTGCTTGGCAGGGGGGAGGGGGGGGCAGCTGTCGGTGTGGCGAAAATGCTAAGGTTGAAAAAGGGGAGAAATAAGCCAATAAACTCAGGCGGGCCTGGGGAGGGGAAGTGATTATGTAAGAGGAGGCAGTTGGCGAACGCAAGAGAGGCCCTGACACACGGTGGATGAGCATCTGTCTCCGTGGGTCTTAACACTGGGCAGCGTCGGGCCGTACACACACCCTCAGCACGCTGTGCATGAAAACACCACAACGCCATATTCCATCATCTCCACTGCAAAAACTGTGCCTCTCAAAACAAGATAAATAACCCAAAATCTAGCCAAATTGTCTTGTATTAAGTAAAAAAAAAAAAAAAAAAATCTGCCAGTGGGGTATGAAAAATTTACTTGGTTAGTATTCTCAAAACTAGCAAAATGTCTAGGCTCTGAATAATCAAAATGTGCCTTAAAACTAGACAGAATTCTTATTTTAAGATTAGCCTCTGTCTTAAAATAAGGAAAACAATTTTGTTCCTTTGCTTGGATGATTTGTAATCCATTGCCTTTCCTTATTACTGGTTAAGTACAGCTTGATATTAGCTGGAAAAACTTCTTCAGAAAAAGTGAGATACATTTTCCCAAAACAAGACATTTTCTCTTATGTAAAAAAAAAAATGCTTAAGATTATTTTTCTGTTTAGACAAAAATTAAGTCAAATTTTCTTTCAAGTCTTTTTTTTTTTTTTTTTTTTTTAAACTTTCTTAGATATCAGTGTTTGCGGTGTCCTCCACCACCACCTATACAGCCATAACAAGCTTGTAGATACAGCTTTTATTATAAACATTGTTTCTGGATGCTTACATATTGTTAAAAAAAAAACCTTAAGAAGCCATACAAATTATTATAGTAGATGATGTAAAGCCCACCGACGCGTTCTTCTGATTTCAGGCTCTATAAATAAAATGGATTTGACACATTTGCGATTGATGCAAGTCTGAGTGAGCCATTATACATCCAAGACATTATTTTCTATGTCGTCTATTTCAGAAACAGTTGTGCAGCTTTTGTCAAAAGCTTGCTAACTTAATTATAGACAATTCCATGTGAACCCAGGCGAGATTACAATGGCATTCTTTAAAACAAGAGCTTTTGAATTTAAATCTGAGCACAGTATAGAGACCTCAGTCTGCGGGGAGCTTCGCTCAGAAAGCTCCCTCTTCCCCCCCGACGGGCTCCAATCTGTCTTTGTGCATTCTCCAGCTCGGTGTTGATGATTAGCTTGAAATTTTAATTGGATTTTAATTTATTTAACACCATCAAAGTTTTGTCCAAAAAAAAAAGAAGCCTTCCCAGTGTTATTGTTTATTTGAGGATGCAGTCTGTGTTGTGGTGGTTAGCGCTCAGGCGCAGTGGGCGTTCCATGTTGAACACTCCCACAGGTGATTACGACTCAAAAGCTTTAAGGCCCTGATCAGAAATATCCGTGTGTGTCTGTGTGTAATGCAGTGTAGGTGAGCATTTCCTGCACACACTCACTTTATTACAGAATTTCCCGTGCCATTTGTTTGCACATCTGTCTGATGGGATTTTGTTGGGTCAGATTTGACTTTCCGTTCCTTCAACAGCAGCCCGGAGAGTATTAATGGATGGGATTTACATAGGCTCTTTTGTCCAGATGCCTTGAGCTGGATCCCCTGCTGTGATCTTGAAAGGCTTAATCTGAAACCAGAAATATTCTCATCAGATCAAGAGAGATTTATCTATGAGCTTGTCTTCGGGAAAAAGAGGGGTAAGAGATATGTGAGCTGAATGATACTGTGAAGCAGCAATTCTGCACTCGTATGAACGAAACGAACGAAATTAAGCTGCACACTATCACACGTGAGGAAGAAAAGAGTAGTCTGTTATGATTCTCTTATTGCACATTTTTTATTTTGGGTTTGTACCTTTACCCTGTTTTATAAGAGAGTCTGTGCAGGCCACCTATATGTGTAAAAATAAATATTGCTCATTTTAGGATTGGGATAACCCCAATATCTGATGTGGGGAAAACAGCAGGTGCTTTTTCTGTCCATGAGGTTTAAAATGAGTCGTTTTGAGTTGACCCTGTCCAAATTGCAGGAGTCTTGGTCCTGTGTGCCACTAAGTCTTCTTATCAGCTCTGCGCTTTTGGTGCGTCATCATCAACACAGGAGAAAAAATGTGTTATTTGTGGTGAAACTGACAATGTGAACTGTGGAATACAGGGAAAATGGAGGTGCTAGAAAATCACTGCTTCTCCTCATCATTTTCTTGCTGCGTTGTCTTTTGCCAGTGTTTGTGCCTCCCACACTTTAATAATTTTTGCTTCTACCACCTGACAGAGAATGTCAGAGGTGATTTGATCACTGTGTGTGTGTTTTTATATATAGAATTGTTTTTTTGTTTGTTTGTTTGTTTGTTTTTTGCACTTCGGCTGACTGAAGGCGTGATAAACTATGAGAAAGCCCTTGCATAAACAAAGGCTGGTTGTGCACTGCTGCATTCAGAATTTGAAGATTTCCAGAGTTTAAATTAAAAGTTATTGATTAAAAACGATGTCTAAAGAGTCAGTATTTGTCTTCCCAGATTGGCTTAGTATGCAGGAAAAAGGCTATAGATTTTCAAAAATTTTCTGGGGGACTTGCCCCTGGAACCCCTAGTAGGAGGTTGCCTTTGGCACATCCAACCAAATCATACCCCCCCTCCCCCTTTACCTGAGGCTAGATCCGCCCTGAAACTAGAACCAAAAATGGTTCTTCAGAGTGATTCAGTTTCTTTATATGGCACCAAATCACAACATGTCACCCAAAGGCACTTCACAAGGTTAAGGTCCAACCTTGCTAACCCCAGTGAGCAAGCACATAGGCAACAATGGTCAACAAACAATCCCTCTGGCATTTGTTAGGAAGAAACCTCAAGCAACTGCTTAGGCCAGTAACAAACAATAACAGGAATCTGGTGACAAAATACAACAAAGAATTCTCAATCCTGCAAAAAAAAAGTGTTCTTATTTGTAGTCCACAAGGAGGAGTCAGCATAACCCAGTTCCATGACACAGTTCATCTCAAAATTATAGTGTCCAGCGACTTCAAACATTACATGATGAGGCAGGGGACCATCAGGTGGCTCAGCCAACACCGAAGATCAACAGCACCTCAGAAAGGAGGGACAAAGGAGAAATCAATCAACCGGAACAAACGACTTGCAGAACACTATTTTTCAGCAGCAAAATGGCAGAGTGAGAGATAGGCCGCTAATGTGATCATCAGTTAGCTCTTTGCTTCACTAACGGTCCCAAAATTTAGATATGTTAAGACAGAGTCCTGCTTCAATTATTAGTAATGTAATTTAAAATGGTGGGAAAAGTAGTTCAGTATGACACGCAGTGGTGGTCCTAGAGTGATTTACTCCCCGGGCGAAACCCCCTGCATGCCCCCCCCCCCCCCACGCGCATACTAATGTGGCCACCACCTCCGCCCCACCACCCATGAAAACACTAACTTCGTCCAGAACACCCACAATTCCACAAATTAACTCACAACAGCTATTTTCAAGAACAAATTTACGGTTTTAATAACTACTGCAATAACAAACACAAAGATAAACAATAATTATTTCAATAAAGTTTTTGAACATAAAAAAACAAAAGACTCAGTGACTTCACATTACAACTATGTACAGTACAGGTATTTAAGAAAGCACAACTGCACTACAGCACCACCCTATGGTCAAAATATTGCACGTCATTCAGTTTTACCAACAGAGTGCACTTTGCATTATCATAGAGTACCATTCACCATAATGAACAAGACTTAAACCTCCATTAAAGTCGCACCATATAAATAAGTGCTCACTATCCGTGATGTGAAATTCCATCGAGTAGGAGCATTTCCGGGCAACCTTGAGCAGCCTGCAGACTCAAGAAAAGACATCCTCTTTGTGGATTTTGAGAAAAATGTGGCAAACCCAGAGAGTGATGCAAAAAATATTCTGCACTCAGATAAGCATTTAGCCCCCTGAGACAGAACCAGATTCAGTCTGTGTGCATAGCAATGCACAAACATTGCACTGGGGGCTATTGCTTTAACTTTGGCCTGCAAACCATTGAGAGCTGAAGCCATGACAGCAGCCAAGGCTAGTGTGAAGTTATTAAATTAAAAAAATGCTCCCACGGATGTTTACACCAAAAGATCGCTGATTCGCTCATTTCGCTGTCAATCAAAAAGGGATTCAGCCTCAGACAGATCATCCAATCATCATGCAGAAGCTGAGCGTCCAGGCCAGCCGAGGCCAGCCCACTGCCCCATAGACCCCCAGAGACGCTGAGCGTCCAATGGGCGGGACAAAGCCCAGCATTTATCCAATGACTCGTCTCATTTCGCTGCAGTCTTTGCTTCGCTATTGAACTCCACTGTTTAAAGCACTGTGAAGCTGCGAGTTTGAGTGAGAGGAAAGCCGCGTCGTTACCAGTGATAAGAAGCTGATTCTGAACAAAAGTTGAGCGCGTTGTAGCGCATATTTAGTCAGTGACATGTACACACAACAGTATATATTTGATCACTTATTTTTTGACATTTTAGGGGAAGCTGAGCTTCACTTGCAGTCTTAGAGCAGTCGCCTCTGTAGTGGTGTAGTTCTTGGTAGTCAACATTTCAATGACTATTACAGCGTTCCACTGGTGGAATGGCGTCGGCGTGTATTATGGGGCTACCATTCTGTTGGCTAACACAGAGCCCAACGTTATCTGAGGACAGTGGATTGTACAGGCGCCAGATGCACGCCTCCCACCAGAGGATGGGGGCACCGCTCTGTCGCAACATAACCACGAACCCCCCCGTCAGGGCAACCCCCCACCCCATTTTTTTTTTTTTTTTTTTTTTTGGGACAGGCTTCTTTTTTTTCCCGCACGGTCATGCCCCCCCCGCGCGATGCCGCGATCAAATTAGGATGTTACAATAATCCAGTCTAGAAGAAACAAAGACATGAATCAATGTCTCTGCATTTGTCATAGACAGAATAGGTTGAATCCTTGCGTTATTACAGAGGTGATAGAAAGCATTCTTAGTGATATCTCTAATCTGTAGGTCAGTGGGCAGTGTGGGATCAAACATCACCCCGTGATTTTTCGCTTCATCACTGTGATGAAGAACACACAAGTCCAAGGTTAATGGTATATGATCAAATGATGTTTGTGTTTCGCAGGACCAATGACTGTCACCTCGGTCTTGTCAGAATTTAAGAGTAAGAAATTGCTCTGCATCCAATTTTTCACTGAAGCCAAGCAGTCCCCTAAACTCTTAGTGTATCATCTGTGTTTATTGGCAGATACAACTGTCATCAGCATAGCAGTGAGAAACAATTCCATAGCTTCACAATATCTGACCAAGAGGTGCTCTATAGAGAGAGAGAAGAGGAGAGGGCCTAATATGGACCCCTGTGGTACCCCATATTTTACTGGAATAAGATTTGAAGTAATATTGTTATACAAGACGCAGTGAGAGCAACTCAATAAGTAATAAGCCAAATGAGAGAACATGTCCAGTAATTAACTCTCAAGGCTATCTAGTAATGTACAATAGTCAACCATGCAAGACGCAGCACTAAAATCTAACAACAGCACCACTGTGGTGGTATCCGAATCCATTGCAAGCAGATCATTAATCACGTTAGCCATAACAGAATCGTTTTTGGGTCAGGTCAAGGCATTTGCAAATTTCTTCACAGCTTAGTTCAGTAGTCGTCTGTGCCTCCATACATTTAAGCATTTTTGTTAACTAATCAATGTTGCAGATATCATAACAGGCAAACACCCATGGCCAAAGAGATGTCTGTCTCTCCATTCTTCAGTTATTCATCATGACAGGGACATACATCTGTGCGGTCAGTCCAGTGCTTACCATCACTGGTAATCAAAATATTCATGGTTGTTGGTCATAATGGTTCCTGAAACAAAGCATTTCAGACCCATGGTTGGAGCCTCCTTAAATATTTTTTCTTTTTAATCTCTTTCTTTAGTTGCTTTAAAAGTGCAAGATGAGTTTTACATTTATTTCCTTTGCTTGCATTCTTGCTTTATGATGTCATTTAGAAGACATATAAATGTTTAGTGATTATTACCCCAGGTGGAGGGAGGTATGTGTTCTCAAATTGCACTTTCTAGATTTCATTTTTGGTTCTTTCTGAAGGTTTTCTGCTCTGTTGCAAGTCAGATTTCACTTTTTTTTACATCCACCTGTTGGCACACAAGACGGCGGGGTTATCTGATCACCCCTGTCTCTGTATGCTTGTTGTGAACACAGTTCTGCAAACATTATGGACACAGATGGTTTTTCGTACCAGGAGACATAGATCAAATTTTGTTAGTAATCCAGATCAGCATCATTATTTTTCCTTTTGTTTTTATTCCGTTTCTTTAACATTCTCTGCCAGCTGCTAGCAATAATAATAGTTAGCTATTTTTACTCCTGCGACAGCATGCACTTCCCTCTGTCAGTTTTTCCCCAAGTGTGTCTTGAATAGGTTGAACGTTCTGGCCCAAACACTTCAGTACTTAGTCCAAACCTAAGGAACCTTGATTTGTGGAAGAAAAAAAACATGAAGTGATGGATGGAAGTTTGGTTCTTTGTGGGTTTTTGGTTTTTTGTTTTTCGTACCAGTCATTGGCAGGCTGCCAACATTTTCTTGTTTACCTTCGCAGTTTTAGCTGTAGATCTTCTTTTTCAGAAACATCACAGGTGGTGATGGTGGGATGCTGACTGCCATTTGGTCTTTTTTTTTCCTTCCATCCCACTAGAAGTGTGAAAACAGTGACTTCTGTCATTGCATGGCAAAGTAGGACAGCATCCCAGGTGTGAGATACATGGTCAGCCTCATTATCCTGGATTATAGTCCATTAGGTGGGTTTTTATTACGTCTGCCAACTACGTTGGGCGGAGGTTATGTTTTCACCCCTGTTTGTTTGTTTCTGTTTGTGAACAGCCTGTAACCCACAGTTTTTCATATACTGGTATGAAGTTTTTTGTTTAGTTTTTTTAACAGGGGATTCATATCCTGATAGACAAGAACTGATTAACTTTTGGAGGTCAAAGTCAGGAAAACTCTTGAACAATTGTAAAAATGTCTATCCTGTAACATTGAATGAATATTCAAAAATTCATAACTCTGTCAAACAAGATTGAATTTCTTTCATATTTGACAGCGTTATGTTGGATGGTATCCTTTATCGTCTGACAAACTTAATCTGGATCTGATCCAGATTACAGATTTTGTGGCCATTTAAATTTAACATTGAAAACCACATTTAATATATATTTTACATTATATCTTAATCAAATGTGCCTCAATCACACTCATATTTGAAAGTGAGGTGCAGACTGGCACTAACTATCCACTAACAAATCTTGGTCTGGATCTGATCCAGATTGTGGATTTTGTGAACATTTGATTTTAATATTGAAAAGCCCATTTTGTGTACATTTTACATTATATCTCAATCAAAAGTGCCTCAGTCACTCTCATTTGTGACAGTGAGGTGCAAACGGGCGCTCTTAATGAATTGATTGTTTGATCCGCATCTGATCTGTGTTGCGGATGTAGCGGATATTTGATTTTAACATTAAAAAGCCATTTTGAGCTATATTTTGTATTAGATTTTAGCTTATGAAAAGCCACTTCTAACAGGACTTTGACCTTGAAAATTTTTTCCAAGGTAAAAATTTGTATAATTGATATAATTTGTATAAATAGTGTTGGTGGAGGTTTGCACTCTATGAGCGCGGTGCTCGAGTGTTGCATCTCTGTTCCATCTGTGGTACGTGTTGCTCTCAGAAGTGACATGTGGCCTGCTCACTGTTCTTTTTCCTTCAGTCATCCAAGACTTTGGTTTACTTGGCAAGTTTGTTGTGGTTTTGCCGGGTAGAATTTACCAACCTTCTCTTTTACATTATTCCACTTTATTTTGATTTAATTATTTATCGAACAGCAGTAGGTGTTAAGTGTCAACTCAAAATTATACTTTTTAGTAAAAGTTTTTTTTTATTAATTGCCAGCCATTTGAACCCTGTTTTTAAATGTATTACAGGCCTTAAATGCACGAATTAATGTATTTGACCACACAAAACATGAAATATTTTACTGTCTGTGATAAATTAGAAGTCAAAGTAAATGTAAAGGCCACTGTTTTCCTCATTTTCAATATCATCCCAACTTTTTCTGACCAAGCTGCTATTGCCAGAGTAAGTGGATTCTAAGAAATTGACTCCACATTTTTTATTCTACTGTAACCTGTATATGAGTCTTGCTCCCAGAAAAAAAGAAAAAAATTAATCAGGCAATAAGTTCTGTGTAATTACTGCAAAGTCTAAATTAAGTCTGAGATGAACTGTTATTTATTTATTTTTAATTATGTTATGTAACCCATTAATTCTTGATTGGTCACATCAGCCTTAAATCATCATTACTCAAGGACATTTTTGTTTCTTTGTGTGTGTTTTTGAACTAACATAGCTGAATTTCACAACAAAGTACTCCACAATAACTTGGATACATACATATAAATTTTGCAAATTCACAAAAATAGAATATGTGCACACAGTTTAACACAGATATTTACCAAAAAAGTAAATGTTTCAAACCCTTGAGAATTGAGAAAAAGATGATAATGAATCTTGGGAAATGCAAAATAAGAGAGACGAGCTGCACTGCAATATTTATGTGCAGTGTGACAAAAACACACCATAGGACCAGACAGGGACCAATACCTAAAAAATGCACAACAGATTTTGACGCCTGTGTGCCGTGACAGCTGTAACACCATTATTAAGGCTGAAGAACTATGTCTGCAGTAGACATGAGCCAGCTTGAGATTTTGATGATGTGATAATCTTAACCAAAACTACCACGGTGACCAGCTGTTCTGGCCATCTTGGCGACATTGGCGAGTAAACAGTAGATAGTGGAAGCGCATGTTCTACTCTCTGATGGTGAAAGTTCGTGAAAAACGTCGTAAAACGTCATGACAGGCGTGAGATATAGAGATGGGCTCAGCAGTGAAGCACGATCCCACTACGAGATGCAGATGAAATTAATTGGTGGTGAGGACCCGTATGAAATGCCATCATCAGTGGGGTCGGAGAGTGAGAGCTCAATGCTGAGTGTTGCATACATGGACATGGTGAATTATTTATGATTTTCACCAAGACCTGTCAGAAGGCTTGGAAAAACTACAACTAGTTTTTTTGTGGCTGGGTCTGAGAAAAAATGTGACGGATGGTGGAGGACAAATGGAAAAGTAATGCTTTCAGCACATCCACAGCGCACAGATTATCTTTGTTGTTCTCCCACTTAATGTTTCCTGCTGCTCTGCGACACATGCTGGTAAAATACATGTTAAATACATTTCATACCAAAGTTAACTTGCTTTAATAACTGTCATGGATTGGTGTCACGTGAAAACATTCTGTTGCAAACCTCCATAAATACGTTGCTTCAGTGTTTGTGCACCTCCACAGTTTAACACTTTTAAACCGTCCTTTTCATTTGTTTTTACATTGATGATTATACAGACTCTTAAAGCTGACCACTGAAGTTTGCTCCTGTTGTGGTTCATGTTCCTGCTGTCTGTCCCAGGTGTTTATATATATATATATATATATATATATATATATATATATATATATATATATATATATATATATATATATATATATATAGTGGTGCATTCTCAGTTTTGTATTTACCCTGCATATTGTTTTACTTTGACTCTGTATTCTCTCTTCTTGTTTGGTTTGCGTTCCTTCTGCTTGTGCTCACACCTGAACTCATTTAGCCATCAATGCACCTGTGGTCAATTGTAATCACCTCCCAGTCTATTTACAGTGCATCCAGAAAGTATTCACAGCGCCTCACTTTTTCCACATTTTATTATGTTACAGTCAGTGGTGGGCACAGTTCCACTAATCGCTAATTATCGAAGATAATGTTTTCATTATTGTATTAGCTTTTCAGATAACTTTGAAATCCATCATCGGACCAATTATCTTCTGATAAGTTTTGGTCCGATAATTTTTAGACCGCTAACATTTTTGCAGACGTAGCTTTTTGTAGTAGATGCGCAGTTCTATCCTCTACAAACAGAGAAGAGCTGTTTCCAGAAGAAACCGCTCTATCCTCTGCAGGCAAAGGAGAACTGGTCATAGAAAAGAAAAACTCATTTCTTTTGACCCCATACTGATACGCAGGCAATTGCACCCAAGTCATCCAGAGGCATACAGTTTTAACTTATGGTTAAAATTTTAACCATGCTAATTTCGGACAAGTTATTTAAATTAACGTCACGTCTGAAGTTTTATAAAGTGAAAATATCAGATATATGTTTTAGTTTTAAAGTAATGCACTAATTTTGAAGGTTGTAGTGTGGACATGCAGCTGTGCCCGGTGCATTATGGGTATTCACGACAGAAGAAATGTATTTGAGATGCTCTGATCAGGCTCCACACGAACAACAGCATTAAACTCTTTGTATATTGTGCCTAAAACTCTCGTGAATATATTCTCTGGGTTTATAGACATTGTTATTGTTTGTTTTATGTAAAAATGCCAGAAGCAGCCCAGGTTGCTTCTCAAAGCCGAAAAGTCTGTTAAATTGTGATTTTGGCCCATTGATATAACTAGAGCCCGACCGATATGGATTTTTTGAGGCCGATGCCGATAACGATATTTGGATGAAAAAAATGTCGATAATCGATAAATCAGCTGATTTTCCAATAGCCGATATTATTTTTTAAATGAATAAAATGTTCTTTTTTGGACACTTAACAAAAAAGGTATGAGCTAAAAGCTGAAGCATTGTCCTCATATTGATTAACTTTATAAGAGAAGAATTTAGAAGAATTATTCTATCTGGAATAACTTTATTTTTAAAGCAAAACCATAATTCAAACCTGCTTTCCATTTCAAGAACTCTGCCTCATCGCGGTACCACTGTATCCTGTCAGGGTAAATGACGCTTTCCTACAGAAGGGGGCAGAGTGCACAAAGACTGAAGCGCTGGCTTATTGGCTGTTTGGGTTTGTGATCGCCATTGGTTCTGTTAGAAGCTTTGGCGGTGTTTAAACTCAAAATCAGCTTCTTAGTAGCTGAGAGTGTATGGGAGGCAAAATTTAAAGTTTTCGGTTATCTATAGCTTCTGATAAGTTTTTGGGTAGTTTATCGGTTTAGCGTTAAAAAAGATAACTTTTCAGTTAGCTGATTACCAGTTATCAAAGCTAACTTTTTGGTTAGCTGTGCCCACCACTGGTTACAGTCTTATTCCATAATGGAATAACTTCATTTTTTCCCCTCAAACTTCTACTTGCAACATCCTATAATGACAACATGAAAAAGATGTTTTGTTTTTGCTAATTTATAAAAAATAAACTAAGAAATCACATGTGCAAAAGTATTCACACCCTTTGCTCAATATCATCATCATATCATTTGGACCTTGGGGCAGATTGGTGTGTGAGACTGGCGTTGTGTGTTCGCCGCTCCTCTGGTTTTTCTCCAGTTTTCTCGTTTGTAACTTGGTTTTTAGTGCCTTGAGTGTAATTTTTTTATCTTTGGGTATGCACTTGACATGGTTCTTGGTCCTTCAGTGTGCATTTTTAACCATTTTTGATTTAGTGCCTTTTTTGCACTGCATGACGCCACACTTCACTCCCTCGGCTAGCGCGATGCTAAGCTACTCTGCAGCTGAGCTACGGAGCCTGAACAACAACAATGTCCCTCGGGACATTCTCGTTATCAGAGAGCTTGGTTTGCTCCACCGACTTCGCTGCGTCCACAGAGGCTCCCGGAGAAAGTTTGTATTCCATCGGACTGGGTCGTCTGTGCCGGTCATCTGGTCAACTGAGCGCATCGGCACTCGGCGCTCACGTAGTCCTGATGTGACGACAGCAGTTTCTGACACTCTCCGGGTGCTGGATGGAAAACGTGGAGTGGATTTTAAGCTACTCAGGCCTATTCAAAGATGTCAGTCTGTCAAACTGACAGAAGTCTTCAGTTTGGGTCTCATTAACATCAGATCACTGTCCTCAAAATTCCTGTTGATCAACGATCTAATTATGGATCATCACTTGGACATGATTGGGTTATGTGAAACTTGGCTCAAACCCACAGCTGTTCTTCCTATGAATGAGGCCTGCCCACCAGGGTACACATTTAGTCACATGTCTCGTGGTGTGAAGCAAGGTGGGGGTGTTGCTTTTATTTATAAATCCAGGTTTACCTTATTGACTGTTGGGGGTCATAAATATAATTCGTTTGAGCATCTGATTCTCCGCTCTGCCCATCAGGCTACGTACTGTCAGGGTCAGAAGTATGGAAATCAGTCATGCTATTTTGTCACTGTTTATAGGCCTCCTGGCCCATATTCTGAATTCTTAGATGAATTTGGTGCGTTCATCTCTAGCCTGTCAGCTAGTGCAGACAACATTTTGATTATTGATGACTTTAACATTCATATAAATAAGCCCTCTGATCCCCTTTGCAAGTCATTTATGGAACTTGTGGATGCGTTGGGATTCCAGCAATGCATTCAGGATTCAATGCACATTAGTGGAAATACCCTTGATTTGGTTCTCACACGTGGCCTTGCTGTCACGAACATTGACATTTTGCCTCTTGCCTCGGTGGTCTCTGACCACTCATTTATTAGGTGTGCATTTATGTTGCCACGTTTAGTGGACCGAAATCCTTGTATGTCTCTGTGGCATCGCAGTAATCCCTCAGCTATGACTGAAATCGAAGCCAGACTGCCTGAAATTTTGGCTTCAGGTTTGGAGAATGTTCAATCAGTGGATAGTCTTGCGGATGGCTTGAATTCAGCACTCAAGGCTACACTGGATAAGGTTGCGCCTCCTCTTTTAAGGCCACGCCTTCCCAAGGCACAGTCGCCTTGGTTCAATGATTACTTGCATGACCTTAGGCAGAAGGCTCGAGGTTTGGAACGGAAATGGTGTAGTTCTAAATTAGAGGTGTTCCACCTTGCATGGCGTGATGCTGTCTTAGATTATAAACAGGCACTACTGGCTACAAAGCGGGCCTATTATTCTGATTTGATCAGTAAAAACAAGCATAACTCAAAGTTTTTGTTTGAAACTGTAGCATTTCTCATTCATGGACAGTCACCTGTTATTCACTCTCCCTTTTCAGCACAGGATTTCTTGGACTATTTCGAGAAGAAAATTGAGGTTATTAGGTTGAGCATATCTCAGCAGGCTTTGGTCCAACCACCACATACTGCTATGGAGGTGGATGCGCCCCCTGAGGTGTTACCCAGATTTACAGATTTTGATGGTATCTTGCTAGGCGCGCTGACGAAGCTTGTGACGTCTACTAAAAGCACAACCTGTTTATTTGATCCTATGCCAACAAAACTGTTTAAGGACCTGTGGCCCACTCTTGGGCCGACTGTGCTGGAAATGATAAATCTCTCATTAACTTCTGGATCTGTTCCTAAATGTTTCAAGTCTGCAGTGATTAAACCATTACTTAAGAAATCCAATCTTGACCATAGTGTATTGAAAAATTATAGACCGATATCAAATCTATCATTTTGTTCTAAAATCCTGGAAAAAGTGGTTTCGCGACAGCTTGTGGACCACCTCACTGAGAATAATCTTTTTGAGCCACTGCAGTCTGCTTTTAGACAATATCACTCCACGGAGACAGCACATACTAAAGTAGTGAATGACCTTTTGCGAGCAGTGGACTCAGATACCACTACAGTCTTGGTGCTGCTGGATCTTAGTGCTGCGTTTGATACTGTGGATCATCATATTTTACTCAGTAGGCTGGAGAATCACTTTGGGATTACTGGAACTGCTCTTGCATGGTTGACGTCATACCTGTCCGGTCGTTCTTACTGTGTATTGTGTAATGGCACCTCCTCTGATCGTAGGGACATGAAGTTTGGGGTTCCACAGGGATCTGTTTTAGGCCCGCTGCTTTTTTCCCTTTATGTAGCACCCCTTGGGAATATACTGCGGCGCTTTGGGATTCCCTTTCATTGCTATGCTGATGACACTCAATTGTACATGCCAATAACTGCTGGTAATCTCATTCACATAAAATCTTTGGAAGATTGCCTTGCATCAGTAAGAAGTTGGATGTCTAGTAACTTCCTACTTTTAAATTCTGATAAGACTGAAGTTATGGTTCTTGGTCCAGCGAGGTATCGGCATCAATTTGATCAGCTAGCACTTAGCTTAGGTTCGTGTGTTATACATCATACGGATAAAGTGAGGAACCTTGGAGTAATTTTTGATCCTACGTTGTCCTTTGATCTCCACATTAGAGACATTATGAGGACTGCTTTCTTCCATTTACGAAATATAGCGAAGATTCATCCCATCCTGTCTATGGCTGATGCTGGACTTTGATTCATGCATTTGTCTCTTCTAGATTGGACTATTGTAATGCTGTATTTTCTGGCTTACCGCAGTCCAGGATTAGGGGTCTTCAACTGGTTCAAAATTCTGCTGCCAGACTTTTGACACAAAGCAGAAAGTTTGACCACATTAAGCCTGTTTTGGCTATTAGTTTTGTACTGTTATTAGTTTATAAAATTGTTCATGGACTTGCACCTCCCTATCTGGCTGACCTGGTAAGCCCCCAGCTCGGGCCCTGCGTTCTCAGGGTGCAGGACTTCTATGTGTTCCCAGGGTGAATAAAAAGTCTGCCGGTCACAGAGCTTTCTCCTACCGTGTCCCAGCTCTGTGGAACGATCTCCCTGCACACATTCGGCAGTCGGATACTGTGGAGACTTTTAAGTCACGTTTAAAGACTCATTTGTTTTCCCTGTTTTATCATTAGTGTTATGTGTTTTTATTCTTGTATTCTTTTATGGTCATCTTTTTATTGTGTTTTAAATTTTTAATTCAGTTTTTTGTTTGTTTGTTTTATTTTGTGTGAAGCGCCTTGAAACGATTTCAGCGTGAATTGGCGCTATATAAATGAATACATTTGAAATTTGATTTGAATACTTTGTTGATGCACCTTTGACAGCAATTACAGCCTTGTCTTCTTGAATATGATGCCACAAGTTTGGTGTATGTATCTTTGAGCAGTTTTGCCCATTCCTCTTTGCAGCACCTCTCAAGCGCCATCAGATTGGGTGGGGAGCGTCGGTGCACAGCCATTTTCACATCCAGAGATGTTAAATCAGATTCAGGTCTGGGCTCTGGCTGGGCCACTCAAGGACATTCGTGAAGCCACTCCTTTGATATCTTGCCTGTGTGTTTAGGGTCATTGTCTTGCTGAAAGATGAACTGGCACCCCAGTCTGAGGTCAAGGGTGCTCTGGAGCAGGTTATCATCCATGATGTCTCTGTACATTGCTGCATTCATCTTTCCCTCAATCCTCACTAGTCTCCCAGTTTCTGCCACTGAAAAACATCCCCACTGCATGATGCTGCCACCACCAAGCTTCACTGTAGGGATGGTGCTTGGTTTCCTCCAAACATGACACCTGGCATTCACGCCAAAAGTTCAATCTTTGCCTCATCAGATCAGAGAATTTTGTTTCTCATGGTCTGAGGTCAGGTGCCTTTTGACAAACTCCATGTGGGCTGCCATGTGCCTTTTACTAAGAAGTGGCTAATGTCTGGCCACTCTACCATACAGGCCTGATTGGTGGATTGCTGCAGAGATGGTTGTCCTTCTAGAAGATTCTCCTTTCTCCACAGAGGAATGCTGGAGCTCTGACAGAGTGACCATTGGGTTCTTGGTCACCTCCCTGACTAAGGCCCTTCTCCCCCAATCACTCAGTTGAGATGGGTGGACAGCTCTAGGAAGAGTCCTGGTGGATTTGAATTTATTCCATTTACAAATGATGGTCACTGTGCTTCTTTGGACCATCAAAGCAGCAAAAACCCATTTTGAGGTTTTTAATCAGACCTGTCTCAGAATGAGAGTTTTCACTTCCTGACGAAGGCTTCTAGTCGAAACGCGTTGAAGTGCATGTTTTAATTATGATTTGCCCATAAAATAAAGGCATTTTAACTTTTTCATCAGATGAGTGCCTTGGTATCTTCTCAAGACTTTAATTTAGTTGATTAGTTTGAATCATGTTATGATTACACACTTTTCCTTAAAATTTAAAGGTCAGTGTTAACAAAAACTCTTTTGAATAACTTTTTAAATCTATTTTTCTCACCTTGGTATGAAATGGACAGGGGGGATATAGCCATCAGCATGTCCGTCTGTATGATTTCCCTTGTTAGCGCAATATCTCAAGAACTACTTGAGCAAAGTTGAGCAATTTTCATGCATATTTAGCACATGGGTGTACTTGGGTGATCCCCGACACCAGTCAATTACAGTGGCTTTGGAATCAATTTCAAGGTCACAGCAAGATATTCAAGATATTGCCATTGCCACTTTTGTTAGTGTGACATCCCAAGAACCACTTCACCAATTTCAATCAATCAATCAATCAATCAATTTTTTTATATAGCGCCAAATCACAACAAACAGTTGCCCCAAGGCGCTTTATATTGTAAGGCAAGGCCATACAATAATTATGTAAAACCCCAACGGTCAAAACGACCCCCTGTGAGCAAGCACTTGGCTACAGTGGGAAGGAAAAACTCCCTTTTAACAGGAAGAAACCTCCAGCAGAACCAGGCTCAGGGAGGGGCAGTCTTCTGCTGGGACTGGTTGGGGCTGAGGGAGAGAACCAGGAAAAAGACATGCTGTGGAGGGGAGCAGAGATCGATCACTAATGATTAAATGCAGAGTGGTGCATACAGAGCAAAAAGAGAAAGAAACAGTGCATCATGGGAACCCCCCATTTCATTCATATTTAGTATAAGGGTGTACTTGGGTGATTCCCCGACACATTGTATTACTGATTTGTGGGGACTGGGGAGACTGTTGTTTAAATATTTGTTTCTACTTTTATTTTTGTAATTTGCAAAGACAATTTAATGACTACATTTCCACTCTTATTGATTTTCAATGCTATCTGACTTGAACGATAACTTATTTCAGAGAATCATGAAATCTCCAGTATTTTTAGTTTCAGTTTGTTTCCAGCAAAGAATTTATTCCAGAAAATAAGGGTCAAGTTCAGTTTTGAGGAAAGCTGCTGAGAATCGGTTGCACTAGACTAGTGTGAGAAATCAAAAGTCACTTTCCAGAAATGAGCCTGTAGCTGAAGAATAAGGACTGGTCACTGAAGAGTCCATGTTATCTGTGTTAATACCATGTCATCTAGTCACCGACTCATGGTACCTGACGAGTCGACTAATGATTTTCTTTAGTCATCCCAACTTTATTTAAAATGTTGCCTTAAATTCATCAAAGACCTGTGGATGGTGCAATGTTTGCCTCCTCTTTCAGTCTTTCTTCAGAAACACACTTTGCATGTTACGTAGCTTAATGCCTTCAAAGTGTGCATGTGTGCATGCGTGTGCATGTGCTTTAAACAACTGACATATTCTCACACTTCTTCAGACATGATGTGTAGGTTTTAGGATATACAGAGTTCACTAGCTGTTTACCACCAAACAGGTTTTGGAGCAGTGCCAGTTTCAAACTGTGACATAGCATGAAACTGGAAACCAGTTCATCTCTGATCTGGAGTGGGAAATTACTATGCTGGTATACCAGGACGTGGTTAGGAGCTTCTTTGAATTCCACCTCATACATCTCCCATCGCACTGATATTCTTATACATCTGCCTTTCTGTGTGGAGTTTGCATGTTCTCCCCGTGTCTGTGTGGGTTTACTCCGGGCACTCAGGTTTCACAATAATAAAAAAAAATGTTTTTTAGGCTCTGCTCCTTTCTGTGCCCCTGACCGAGGCAGCATCTCTACATCTGGAGTGGGTCCCCGGGCGCCGGACTGTGGCTGCCCACTGCCCCTACTGGTTGGATTGTGTCCTCCGCGAATAGACTTTATCTTCTTCATATGCAATCATGAGTATTTTTTGCAATAATTGTAAAAGTTGATGAGTTAATTGAGAGTCTGAATCAAAGGTCAGTTTGTTCCTGTTCTCATGATAGACTATGGGTCTGCCATAGCCTGTTACATCCTCAGTATTAATTGCTAACCATTCTCTTGATTCATTATGATGGCTGTGTTGTTAACAAAAAGGATGAGAGGTGGAGCCGGAGGTGGCAGAGCTAAAATTCTGTGATTTTGCTTAGGAGTGTCAAGAATCGACAGGAGTAACAATGAGCTTATCAGAGGGATGGCACAGGTGGGACGATGTGAAATCTGAGAGGCAAGATTGAGGTGGTTTGGATGTGTGCAGAGGAGAGGCTCTGGATTTAACAGGAGAAACATACTGAGGATGGAGAAGCCAAGCAAAAGGTGAGGCGGAAGACCAAAGAAAAGGTTTATGGGTGTGTTGAAGGAGGACATTGGTGTGATAGGAGAATGATCTGCTGGGGTGACCCCAAAGTAGAGTAGCCAAAGGAAAATGATTTTCTCATCCTTTGAGGCGAAAGATATTTCTAATCTTTCGTCTCTGGGTTATATAACCAGGTATGTTCTGAGTGAGGAAACATCTACCTTTTTATGAAGCCAGTCAAGAAACATCAGATGTGTGCCACTTTGAACTTCTCTGTTCATCCCTGAGTATTTTTCATCTTCAAACCTCTGCCCATTTTCCTGGAGTTGCAGTTGCAGATCTGCTTGAGTGTGAATGATTGTTCCAGCTTCCATTTGCCCTGCTGTGAGCCAACATTTGATTGTTTCAAAGGATGGGACAAAGACTGCTGATGGGGAGAGATAAACTTAATCACTGCTTGACACTCAGTTTTTGCCGACTGTCATGAGATGTCTTGTCATAGCTTTCAAGCATCACACCAAAAGGCAGAAACTCACCATTCAAATCAACCTGCTTTTCAGATCAATGGCACATGCAGTCACCAGTCACCTGTTAAACTGTTGTTACAGGAATCGTACGTTAAACAAAAAAACAAACAAACAAAAAAAACAACTCAGGACTGTACTGCTGGAAGCCGAGGCTGCTTTGCCCCTGTGATCCATATGGTCATGATCAGAGACCCTGCCAGCACTCGGTCTCATATCAGCTCACCTGTTTCCCTCTCTGGCCTCCTGTGACAGTGAGGGGATAAGAGAAGAGGGAGGGGGATTTTCTTTGTTTGCTGGCTTTGTTTTGTTTTTGTTTTTTTTACTGATCAGAGAAGGGACTGGCCTAGAAATAAACACCGGATTCAGTGATGGCAGCATCAGATTTTATGTTTGAGAGAAAAGCGAAGGGAACAAGGGACAGGAGAATACGAAGTTGCTTTTTGATGAAGATTCTGATAACGCCATGTCCGTAAGCTGCAGTATGTATAACCTTTATTGCCACGCAGTGTCTGATTTGGCAAGAATGCGCTTGTATCTTCAGCCTTCTGTACCCGCTTCATCACACACTTGGAACATGTGTATACCACAATCAATACCAATGGAGTCCCAAAGCCTTCTGCTTTTCCTTTTTTTTTTTCTCCCTCAGGGTGTGTGGGAGCTCACGTCTGTGTTGCGCATGCGCACATGTTTAAAGCCCCTATACAGACCGTTGATTCGAAATGTGTTTTTACTCTAAAAAGATATGCATAACATAATAAAACAATTTATATATATATATATATATATATATATATATACACACACACACACACACACAAAACCCCAATTCCAATGAAGTTGGGACGTTGTATGAAATGTAAAGAAAAACAGAGTACAATGATCTGCAAATCCTCTTCAACCTATATTCAATTGAATACACCACAAAGGCAAGATATTTAATGTTCAAACTGATAGACGTTTTTTGTTTTTGTGCAAATATTTGCTCATTTTGAAATGGATACCTGCAACACATTTCAAAAAAGTTGGGATGGGGCAACAAAAGACTGGGAAAGTTGATGAATGCTCAAAGAACACGTAATTGGAAACAGGTGAGTGTCATGAGTGGGTATAAAAGGAGCATCCCCAAAAGTCTCAGCCGTTCACAAGCAAAGATGGGGCGAGGATCACCACTTTGTGAACAACTGTGTGAAAAAATAGTCCAACAATTTAAGAACAATGTTTCGCAACGTTCAATTGCAAGGAATTTAGGGATTCCATCATCTACAGTCCATAATATAATCAGAAGATTCAGAGAATCTGGAGAACTTTATACACGTAAGCGGCAAGGCCGAAAACCAACATTGAATGCGCATGAACTTCGATCCCTCAGGCACCACTGCATTAAAAACCAACATCATTGTGTAAAGGATCTTACCGCGTGGGCTCAGGAACACTTCAGAAAACCATTGTTAGTTAACACAATTCTTCGCTCAGAGTGAAAGGAATAAAATACATCAGAGATCACTAATTATTAGCACGTGTGTGGAGACAGTTACAATCATGAGTACTTTTATGTTTACTTACTAACTGGGATGTTAAAGAACGTGAGACATGTCCTTTAATCACTGGCACCAGTGGGCCTTAGGGCCTGCATATGACTTACACAGCATGTTTACACTTGGAAGTGACAGAATTAACATAAAGGAAATCAAATGGGTCAGGTTGTTGCAATGAACTGGTGTCACTATTAATGACAGTCAAATATGTTGCACTTTCCAAGTGTAAGAATTTTAAACATTTTGAGAAGCAATGTATTGAAAATAAAGGTTTCAAAATAAAGGTTTTGAAAATTATTCCCATTCCAGTTTTTCATAATAAAGGATGCACATCATCGTGCCATGTGTAAGCCATATCCAAAAGCTGAGGCCAATCTGACAAACAGTCAGAGAGAAATGTGAGCCATATTCACACTCACACAGACATTTCTTGCTTTATAGATAGATGCTGCAGCTTCACTACGTGGAATCGTGTCATTTGAGATTCATTGTCGCGTCAGCACTTGGTAAATGGGTACATTCAGTTAATCCTGTCATATGTCAACATGTAGTGGACTTTATCTCAGCACGAGTGAATCAGTGTTTATTCTAAAATAAATCATCATCATATAGATGAGTGGGGTGATGGTTTGTTGTTCCTTCTTCTCTTTTTTCTGTGTACATGGAGGACATTTGGTGAAGCAGTACTTTTTTTTGCATGTGTAGCCATTCTGAGTGCTATCTCTGTCTAATGCATTATCCAAGGAGCCCTTCAGCTATTCGGTTTGGCCTCTTGTTGTTAGGGCTTCCCCCCCCCCCCCCCTCTTTTTTTTTTGCTTCGTGTTTTTCATTTTTCCCCATCCTGTCTTTCATTGCTTTTCTCCTGTTCTGCTGTTTTTCTTTCCGGCATGGCATAAAAAAAAAACACTTTCAGATGGAGAGCAGTGTTAAGAAATGACGCAGCAGCAGAAAACAGCTCTTGTAATTTAGTGTGCTTAATGCTGTATAAAATGATATGCATGTCCAAAAAAACCCCAGATTCATGTCTTTCCCCTCACTGTTTAAAACTGAACAGATTTGGCAAGAATTGCAAATTGCATATTTATAACACAGCAGCAGAATATCTGGTAAATTAATTGATTATTATTGACTCTTGCATGCATTTGCAACGTTTGCGATATGGAGATTTTAACCATAGTGGCAAAATCTGACCTTGCTCTTCAATAGGATGTTTATTTTGGCATCTAATTGTCCATGATAATATATTTTCCTGTATCTTACAGATCGCCACAGATTTTAATTTCTTCTTTCGACTTCTTCCGTTTAGCTCAGGGTTGCCACAGCAGATCAGGTGTATATCCATATGTTTATTTGTCGCAAAACATTTGGGGAAAGTCTGCCTATTTGTAATTTTACATATTTGCTGTGTTTTCAGCTCTTATTTGCTTTGAATAATGAAACATTTTGAGAAAATTGTCATACATTTTAGATGCTGTCTGCAACCCCTGGCAAAAATTATGGAATTACCGGCCTCGGAGGATGTTCATTCAGTTGTTTAATTTTGTAGAAAAAAAGCAGATCACAGACATGACACAAAACTAAAGTCATTTCAAATGGCAACTTTCTGGCTTTAAGAAACACTATAAGAAATCAGGAAAAATAATTGTGGCAGTCAGTAACGGTTACTTTTTTAGACCAAGCAGAGGGAAAAAAATATGGACTCACTCAATTCTGAGGAATAAATTATGGAATCACCCTCTAAATTTTCATCCCCAAAACTAACACCTGCATCAAATCAGATCTGCTCGTTAGTCTGCATGTAAAAAGGAGTGATCACACCTTGGAGAACTGTTGCACCAAGTGGACTGACATGAATCATGGCTCCAACATGAGAGATGTCACTTGAAACAAAGGAGAGGATTATCAAACTCTTAAAAGAAGGTAAATCATCACACAATGTTGCAAAAGATGTTGGTTGTTCACAGTCAGCTGTGTCTAAACTCTGGACCAAATACAAACAACATGGGAAGGTTGTTAAAGGCAAACATACTGGTAGACCAAGGAAGACATCAAAGCGTCAAGACAGAAAACTTAAAGCAATATGTCTCAAAAATCGAAAATGCACAACAAAACAAATGAGGAACGAATGGGAGGAAACTGGATTCAACGTCTGTGACCGAACTGTAAGAAACCGCCTAAAGGAAATAGGATTTACATACAGAAAAGCTAAACGAAAGCCATCATTAACACCTAAACAGAAAAAAACAAGGTTACAGTGGGCTAAGGAAAAGCAATCGTGGACTGTGGATGACTGGATGAAAGTCATATTCAGTGATGTATCTCAAATCTGCATTGGGCAAGGTGATGATGCTGGAACTTTTGTTTGGTGCCGTTCCACTGAGATTTATAAAGATGACTGCCTGAAGAGAACATGTCAATTTCCACAGTCATTGATGATATGGGGCTGCATGTCAGGTAAAGGCACTGGGGAGATGGCTGTCATTACATCATCAATAAATGCACAAGTTTACATTGATATTTTGGACACTTTTCTTATCCCATCAATTGAAAGGATGTTTGGGGATGATGAAATCATTTTTCAAGATGATAATGCATCTTGCCATAGAGCAAAAACTGTGAAAACATTCCTTGCAAAAAGACACATAGGGTCAATGTCATGGCCTGCAAATAGACCGGATCTTAATCCAATTGAGAATCTTTGGTGGAAGTTGACAAAAATGGTCCATGACAAGGCTCCAACCTGCAAAGCTGATCTGGAAACAGCAATCAGAGAAAGTAGGAGCCAGATTGATGAGTACTGTTTGTCACTCATTAAGTCCATGCCTCAGAGACTGCAAGCTGTTATAAAAGCCAGAGGTGGTGCAACAAAATACTAGTGATGTGTTGGAGCGTTCTTTTGTTTTTCATGATTCCATAATTTTTTCCTCAGAATTGAGTGATTCCATATTTTTTTTCCCTCTGCTTGGTCTAAAAAAGTAACCGTTACTGACTGCCACAATTTTTTTTCCTGATTTCTTATAGTGTTTCTTAAAGTCAGAAAGTTGACATTTGAAATGACTTTAGTTTTGTGTCATGTCTGTGATCTGCTTTTTTTCTACAAAATTAAACAACTGAATGAACATCCTCCGAGGCCGGTGATTCCATAATTTTTGCCAGGGGTTGTATACTACAATAATATTTGTAAATGTTTATCTTCTGTTATGTTTGAAATCACACTTTCTTATTCCACTTACACTAGACTTATTTTGTAGCACCCCACTGATACATATATTGGTTGGCCAATAATGTTGGTTGAGATGAGCCTTTTGCCAACATATTTGTGTTGGCAGCATTTTTGCCAATATGAAACGAATGATTATATGTGTGGAATGCAAATCAATCAATCAATCAATTTTTTTTTTATATAGCGCCAAATCACAACAAACAGTTGCCCCAAGGCGCTTTATATTGTAAGGCAAGGCCATACAATAATGATGTAAAACCCCAACGGTCAAAACGACCCCCTGTGAGCAAGCACTTGGCTACAGTGGGAAGGAAAAACTCCCTTTTAACAGGAAGAAACCTCCAGCAGAACCAGGCTCAGGGAGGGGCAGTCTTCTGCTGGGACTGGTTGGGGCTGAGGGAGAGAACCAGGAAAAAGACATGCTGTGGAGGGGAGCAGAGATCGATCACTAATGATTAAATGCAGAGTGGTGCATACAGAGCAAAAAGAGAAAGAAACAGTGCATCATGGGAACCCCCCAGCAGTCTACGTCTATAGCAGCATAACTAAGGGATGGTTCAGGGTCACCTGATCCAGCCCTAACTATAAGCTTTAGCAAAAAGGAAAGTTTTAAGCCTAATCTTAAAAGTAGAGAGGGTGTCTGTCTCCCTGATCTGAATTGGGAGCTGGTTCCACAGGAGAGGAGCCTGAAAGCTGAAGGCTCTGCCTCCCATTCTACTCTTACAAACCCTAGGAACTACAAGTAAGCCTGCAGTCTGAGAGCGAAGCGCTCTATTGGGGTGATATGGTACTACGAGGTCCCTAAGATAAGATGGGACCTGATTATTCAAAACCTTATAAGTAAGAAGAAGAATTTTAAATTCTATTCTAGAATTAACAGGAAGCCAATGAAGAGAGGCCAATATGGGTGAGATATGCTCTCTCCTTCTAGTCCCCGTCAGCACTCTAGCTGCAGCATTTTGAATTAACTGAAGGCTTTTTAGGGAACTTTTAGGACAACCTGATAATAATGAATTACAATAGTCCAGCCTAGAGGAAATAAATGCATGAATTAGTTTTTCAGCATCACTCTGAGACAAGACCTTTCTGATTTTAGAGATATTGCGTAAATGCAAAAAAGCAGTCCTACATATTTGTTTAATATGCGCTTTGAATGACATATCCTGATCAAAAATGACTCCAAGATTTCTCACAGTATTACTAGAGGTCAGGGTAATGCCATCCAGAGTAAGGATCTGGTTAGACACCATGTTTCTAAGATTTGTGGGGCCAAGAACAATAACTTCAGTTTTATCTGAGTTTAAAAGCAGGAAATTAGAGGTCATCCATGTCTTTATGTCTGTAAGACAATCCTGCAGTTTAGCTAATTGGTGTGTGTCCTCTGGCTTCATGGATAGATAAAGCTGGGTATCATCTGCGTAACAATGAAAATTTAAGCAATACCGTCTAATAATACTGCCTAAGGGAAGCATATATAAAGTGAATAAAATTGGTCCTAGCACAGAACCTTGTGGAACTCCATAATTAACTTTAGTCTGTGAAGAAGATTCCCCATTTACATGAACAAATTGTAATCTATTAGACAAATATGATTCAAACCACCGCAGCGCAGTGCCTTTAATACCTATGGCATGCTCTAATCTCTGTAATAAAATTTTATGGTCAACAGTATCAAAAGCAGCACTGAGGTCTAACAGAACAAGCACAGAGATGAGTCCACTGTCCGAGGCCATAAGAAGATCATTTGTAACCTTCACTAATGCTGTTTCTGTACTATGATGAATTCTAAAACCTGACTGAAACTCTTCAAATAGACCATTCCTCTGCAGATGATCAGTTAGCTGTTTTACAACTACCCTTTCAAGAATTTTTGAGAGAAAAGGAAGGTTGGAGATTGGCCTATAATTAGCTAAGATAGCTGGGTCAAGTGATGGCTTTTTAAGTAATGGTTTAATTACTGCCACCTTAAAAGCCTGTGGTACATAGCCAACTAACAAAGATAGATTGATCATATTTAAGATCGAAGCATTAAATAATGGTAGGGCTTCCTTGAGCAGCCTGGTAGGAATGGGGTCTAATAAACATGTTGATGGTTTGGATGAAGTAACTAATGAAAATAACTCAGACAGAACAATCGGAGAGAAAGAGTCTAACCAAATACCGGCATCACTGAAAGCAGCCAAAGATAACGATACGTCTTTGGGATGGTTATGAGTAATTTTTTCTCTAATAGTTAAAATTTTGTTAGCAAAGAAAGTCATGAACTCATTACTAGTTAAAGATAATGGAATACTCAGCTCAATAGAGCTCTGACTCTTTGTCAGCCTGGCTACAGTGCTGAAAAGAAACCTGGGGTTGTTCTTATTTTCTTCAATTAGTGATGAGTAGAAAGATGTCCTAGCTTTACGGAGGGCTTTTTTATAGAGCAACAGACTCTTTTTCCAGGCTAAGTGAAGATCTTCTAAATTAGTGAGACGCCATTTCCTCTCCAACTTACGGGTTATCTGCTTTAAGCTACGAGTTTGAGAGTTATACCATGGAGTCAGACACTTCTGATTTAAAGCTCTCTTTTTCAGAGGAGCTACAGCATCCAAAGTTGTCTTCAATGAGGATGTAAAACTATTGACGAGATACTCTATCTCCCTTACAGAGTTTAGGTAGCTACTCTGCACTGTGCACTAAATTACAATATTACCTTTGGATGTGTGATGGCTTAGGGGTTAGCACTATTGGTCCACGGTAAGAAGGTCCTGGGATTGCTTCCCGCCTGGTCCTTTCTGTGTGGAGTTTGTATGTCTTCCCCGTATTTGCATGGGTTCCTGCCAGGTGCTCTAGCTTCTTCCCACTTCCAAAGACATGCAGGTTAGGTGGACTGGAAACTTGAAAATTGACCTTGAGGGAAGGTGTGGCTGTCTTTGTCGGACTAGTATCCTGTACAGGGTGTACCCTGCCTCTCGCCCTGTGACTGCTGGGATAGGCTCCAGCACCTCCGTGAGGAACAATGACTGCACTTCTTTTTACACCCAGTGATGCAGGAGGAGCCAGGATGAAACCCACAGAAAGGGTATATAGGGGGATTTGGTCAAGCGCCTGCCTTCAAAACAATCTGTTATTTGTAGATGATAATATTAAGCTTTTATGCACTTGTGTTGCTCATGGTGGCACAAAACAAAGTAGTTACACATGTTACAAATGTTTGCTCACTTCGCTCATTTTGATTGACGCCAGTCAATCTTATATCACATGCCTTTTGTTTTTATTACTGTTGATTACTTTTTTGTCACAAACTTTTTTTATTGAATTTTAAATGTTTTCAAAACAAAATAGAAAAGCAAACCTAATGAAAAAAAACAAAACAAATAAAAACAAAATAAGAGTTCACTGCTCACCGACTTGTGCCTGGTGCATACAAGACATGTATCAGTAGTCTATTCTGCAGTTTGCTTCTCCTTAGACTGTCCATACATTGTCCCGTGTAAGATTCAATGTTCACAGAAAATATTTCAGTTGACAATCCTCATAATGCACCAGTACCACCCACATCCTTGTCTTTATAGTGTTCCAAACTCTTAGACCAAATCAGAGTGCAGAAACATGCAATCCAGCTGTCCTGTAGGGAGTAAAATCTTAAGAACGTGTCCCATTACTCGTTATATTTCTCTGATGACATAAAAAAGATCATAAATATTTTTGGATAACTTTAAACTGTATTGCAGATTTGAAAACCAAATAAGTTTCTAAGTATATATTTTTACTGATCTGTCATGGCCTACCCTGTAGTACTTTCATGGCCCACACATTTGGGAGAACTTGAGTTACAGATGATCATAAAGCATCTGCTAGATGTGTTATCAGCCTTTGTTTGTTTGTTTGTTTTTTTTTGAATTGGTGAACATCCAGAATCCAGTACATGCATTCATTCAGTTTGGTGCCATCCACCAAGCATGCACACACACACCAAGAAAACTGTGCATCTTAATCAGAGACAGCATGCCCCCCTTCTGTCACAGATATAAACAATACAAAGAATCCAAGCTTAATATCTTACACACAGCTGATAATACATCTCTGCCTTGAAATTGCTTTTATGGATTTACTTTTTGTTTCCCTCCATGTGTCACTGCATTTCGTTATTTTGTTTTCACAATGTGACACAGATCACATTAGAATTCTTTACTTAAAAATAATAGTTACAATAATAAAATATCACAGCTCAGTGTAGCATCATTAACTTGTGTAGATTCTATTTTTAGCAGTTTGCAGGAACAGTAAGTTTTAGAGTGACATGGGCGTCACATATAGCTTTCATAAGGGATGTTATTTGACATTTTATACTCAAAGAATAGAATGAAATGAAATAATTACTTTAACTTCATATCTTAGAAGCTCATTCGGGTGTCAATCAATCAAGTACTAACAGACACCTGAATGAACAAATCAGTTTGTGGCAGAGCAGGGAGAGATGTAAAATGTGTCGGTTAGGTGGTCCTTGAAGACAGCTTTGAGAACCATTGCATTCGGCCCCTTGGTTGTGCCCGACAGGTCCGACAGCTGTACTCTAAAACAGAAAGTAACAGTGTCCCCATTTTGTGGAAATATTGCAAGACAATTTTGTTTACAAGACCATTGCCAAATATCATGGTACAAAATTTAGAACATTAATTTTAACTCAAAACATTGCATTTAGTCTTCACTTATACAGTGAGTCCAGAAAGTATTCACTGTGCTTCACTTTTTCCACATTTTTGTTATGTTACAGCCAGTGGTGTGCACAGCTAACCAAAAAGTTAGCTTCAATAACAGTTAATCCGCTAACTGAAAAGTTAACTTTTCTAAAGCTAAACCGATAGATCCCTAAAAAATTTTGCGGAAGTTACAGATAAAAGCTAAACCAATAACTTTCAGTATTGACTTCAGTACACGGCAGCTACTGACACAATGATGAGTCAGCGCTTTTGTCTCAGATTGGCCTTCTCTCAGCAAAAGAGACCTGGTTATCAGAGAGAAGGGAGAGAGGAAACAAGATAATTTCTCTTCCCACCATACAGACCTGCCGGTCACTTTACTGGAGTCTTGCACAGGCAGACAGTTTTGACTTTTGGTTATAATTTTAAACAAACTAATTCCGGACAAGTTATTGAAATTAACATCACGTCTGTCATTTTACAAAGTGAAAATATCAGCTATATGTTTTAGTTTGAAAGTGATGCACTAATTTTGAAGGTTTTAGCATTTAGACACACATGCTGCATTGCATTATGGGTACATTAGTTTCCTGACATCAGTGGTTGGCTGGTCGGTAACACACAGTTGCTGAAACGTGTGGTGGGTTTTACAAATAAATCTGTATTTGTAAATATGTAATTTTTTTCATTTGTAAAAAAAAAAAAAAAAAAAAGCAATTTGAAAACTGAAAATTCTGTTTAAGTCCATCACTTTTAGCGAATGTATGGCATACTGCCATGAACACTGCCATCTACTGGCAGTAGATGGCAGTGTTCGTGGCAGTGTGAACAGCCGTGTGTTATACCTACCAGCCCATAGGCATTATATACGTAAACGCCTCATGGGCTGCCGCTGCTTTTGGAGCTGACGTATCAGCTGGCTGCCATCTTGGATGGGACCCTATTGTGCCCCCAGTCCATTTATTTGTACTGAGGAAGGTGTATCCCCCACTACAATAATTCGTAACTCCCCAAATTTTTACCCGATTTTCCCACGGTTTGGTTTGTTAGAAACAGCAAAGATTCAGTTACGATACAGGATGCTGTCACACATTAAAAATATGTACTTTCATGCTGAAAGACTTTGTCTTATGCTCTTTAACAAAGACATATTGTATGGCATATAGATAAATGTATAAATTCATTTTATAATTTAGTAAAGAAACAAGTTTGGATTGTTCATTTGAATTTCTCTCTCTCTCACTCACTCACTCACTCACACACACACACACACACGGGCATGGGACATCACTTTAATTTCCTCTGCTTCGCTCACCTGGTTTTGTTACAGAGATGAATCAAAAAGACACGCACATCCAAGATGTGTAAAACAGCGTGCTGGATCAAGGTGAGACAAATATTAAAGCAAAAATCCGCACAGCCTAAGTGCTCCAATGCCAAAAAAACACCCCAAATAAAATAAGAAATAATAGTTTTTGCATGGGAGCGCTTTGGCTGTGTGGATTTTTGCTTTAATATTTGTTACAAAGATGAACATTTTTTTCAAGGCCAGGAAAAAAGTTCCAGGTCATTCCAGGGTCTTAAACTACCTTGTTAGGCTTTTTACTGGGGCTGGAGAGCTAAACGCCTTGAAAGAGAACTGTTTTGCACAGCTTCTTGCGTGTGCTGGCACACTGTGACTGCAGTGGAGTTAATTTTGCAGTGTGGTGCAGCCTTAATTTGTGAAATAGAGACACCACTCAATTCCAAAGAATTGCGAAATAAAAGCGTATAACAAGTAGATGGAAATGTGCACAAATGCCCTCTTCCTTTTGCCGCATTAACGAAAATTTGCTTGAGTGGCAGTACTAGTTGGATGGAAACACAGCTAATGAGAGAGAGTATGAGTTCCAGTTCCTGCTGTAATAACATAACAAGTACCATTTGTTAATATGATATAATATTACAAATGCTAAAATAACCAAAATTATTGTTAAAACTTATTTATGAAAGGTAATCCCACTCGATCTGGTTTATATACTGCACCGGCTATTGCAACCGCAAGCAGCAGAAACCACAACCAACAAATTTGCTGACTCTCCATTGACTCCAGTTGACTCCAGTGCGAGCCTATTGTGAAGAGACCCATCCAATATGGCGGCGATGCTGGATTAGGTTGCAGCAAGTTATGAGACGTCTACATATATGGACCAGCCAACCACTGACATCAGGAAACTAATGTACCCACAATGCAATGCAATTGTCATTGTCAGTGTCTAAACGCTAAAGCCTTCAAAATAAGTGCAATACTTTAAAACTAAAGCATATAGCTGATATTTTCACTTTGTAAAATGACAGATGTGATGTTAATTTCAATAACTTGTCCTGAATTAGACTGTTTAAAATTAGAACCATAAATCAAAACTGCCTGCCTGTGCAAGACTAGAGTGACATGACCGGCAGGTCTGTATGGTGTGAAGAAAAATTATCTTTTTTTTTTCTCTCCTTCTTCCTTCCTTTCTCTCTGGTAGTCGTCTCTCCTCTGCAGAGAGGATAGAGCTCTACTATTCATGGCTGTCTGTCTGCTACAAAACATGTAACAGACAGACACTAAAAGCTTTGATTTCAGACTTTACAAATGTTTTTAACTGTTAAGTTTTATTCACTATGCCCCCAAAAATATGTTAGTGGTCTAAAAGTTGTCGGAACTAAATTTATCGGAACCTAATTGGTCTGCTGATGGTTTTCAAAGTTATCTGGAAAGCTAATTCATGAATGAAAATGTTAGCTTCGATAATAACTGGTTAGGCGATTAGCTGAACTTTGCCCACCACTGGTTAAAGCCTTATTCAAAAAATGGAGTAAATTACTTTTCTCCTTCAAAATTCTACTCACAACATCCCATAATGACAACATGAAAAAAAATTTTGTTTTTGCTAATTTATTAAAAATAAAAAACTAAGAAATCACATGTACAAAAGTATTCACGCTCTTTGCTCAGTACTTTGTTGATGCACCTTTGGCAGCAATTACAGCCTTGTCTTCTTGAATATGATGCCACAAGCTTGGTGCACATATCTTTGGGCAGTTTTGCCCATTACTCTTTGCAGCACCTCTCAAGCTCCATCAGGTTGGATGAGGAGTATCGGTGCACAGCCATTTTCAGATCTCTCCAGAGATGTTAGATCGGATTCAGGTCAACTTGGGACACTCAAGGACATACGCAGAATTGTCGTCAAGCCACTCCTGTGATATCTTGGCTGTGTGCTGAGGGACATTGTCCTGTTGAAAGACGATTCGTCACCCCATTCTGAGGTCAAGAGCTCACTGGAGCAGGTTTTCATCCAGGATGTCTCTGTACATTGCTGCATTCATCTTTAATTCAATCCTGACTAGTCTTCCAGTTCCTGCCACTGAAAAACATCTCCACAGCGTAATGCTGATGGTGGCTGGTTTCCTCCAAACATAACGTCTGGCATTCACGCCAAAGGGTCCAATTTTTATCTCATCACAACGGGGAATTTTGTTTCTCATGGTCTCAGAGTCCTTCAGGTGCCTTTTGACAAACTCCAGGGAGGCTGCAAAGCTATTTTTTTTTCAACAAAATAAAATTCAAATCCGGCAGTCTGGCAACACTACAGAAATATTTAACCCTAACTTTTAAGATTTATGTAATTTTATTACATGACAAATTCCCATTTACTTTTTTTAGATAATTTTAATACAAACCTACCAAATAAACATTACATGATGCATATTCATTATTGTAATAAATCCTATTCATTTGAAATGCATATCATATATCAGGTTTTGTGATACGAGACCACATATTTGTCTGATTTCTTTTTAATCTCAAGTGATGCGGCTGCTGTTGTACCTGTCAGATCTGATCTTTTCTGAGTAGTTTTCCACTGTTACTTTACAAAATATGAAACTGAGAAAAGCAGCAAATTCTCACATTAATAAAAAACTCTGGGACCAGAGAACATTAGGGTTTCTTTCACCATCAATAACCTATGCTATTAATCAATTGAGTTGATTAACTATTCAGATCCCTAATCAAATAGTTACTCCCAATAATTAACTTCACCCACTCATTGCTATAAATAGTGTTGTAGGCAGTGCTTAATTTGTAAAGTGGGAGGTCCCGGCGCGCAGAGGATGGGTGGCTCCGGTGCAGAAAAAAAAGGAGGGGGGCTTGCGAACAACGCTGTGCGCCACACCGAAAATAAACTGAGCATGTATTGTAGGCCTAATAACACTAGTCACAACAAATCCGGATAGAGTACAAATTCCTGTTTAATGATGTACAGTGGTTCCTCGTTTATCGCGGGAGTTACGTTCTTTGCGTTCACACCGGGCGCGACGCGAGTGACTGCAGCCACAGGTTGCCATGTAATCCCTATGTAAGGACGCGTTTTGGCGCCAAACCGCGCGGCGCGACGTGAGTGAGGCGATTTTGAGCATTTTGTGCGTTTGTGGCGTGATATTGCGTCGCGTCACGTCGTGTTGCCCTCCTCCCCAAGTTGAAAAATCTGAACTTTTTCGTCTTGTCGCGCCGCGATGACCAATCAGGGACTGAATATGTAGTGACATGGAGATGTCTGGAGTTTGACTGAAGATGTGAACATGTCCTGTATCTGGTAGCAGCCTGTGAGCAGGACTTATGTCTCTTTTGTCCTTTATTTCACAATTATGAGAGAGTTTTTGGAGCGAGCAGCAGCACCACAGCAGGGGGAGCGGAGTTTTCTTTTTATTTTACGTGCGCACGCGAGGGAATCATCCATGGAGATTATTTTACTTATTAACTACACAGATGTATAATAAAGCAAATGGTGACTGGTTTCTAAAGACAATTATGACAGAGGTTTTTTGGGGGGAAAGAGCGAGGAGCAGCCCCACAGCAAGCAGCGGAGTTTCGTTCTTTCTTTTTTTTTTTTCTTTTTTTTACGTGCGCGCGCAAGCGAATCGTCTGTGTGGAGAATATTTTATTAATTAACTACACAGATGTATAATAAAACAAATGGTGACTGGTTTCTAAACACAATTATGACAGAGTTTTTTGGGGGAGGAGCGAGCTGCAGCAAGCAGCGGAGTTTCTTTTTTTTTTTTTTTATTGTTTACATGTGCGCGCGTGAATGGGACAGTTGGTCCTCAGACTGGGTCCCGCAGAGGCGGAAGGACCACTGAAAGCGGCCGTCATCCAGACGCAGCTCCTGCAGCAAATAATGATACTCTCTGTATTGGGAGCTTTTCACAACAACTCGCTCCGTGTGATCAAGGTCCGTCATGATGACTTGACGCCGAGCGGAATGGAAGCTCCTCCTGTTTGATGACGCACCCGGGCGAATTTTCACATCGAAAGTCCACCCAAGCAGAGCGACACACCGGGCAAAGGAGGCGCGTCCGTCGCCACGCGACCCCCGCGAATTTGTAGCATCTGATCGCGCCCGGTGTGAACGCGGCATTAAATCCGTGAAGTAGCGCTATTTTTTACACTTATTATAGATGTTTTAAGGCTGTAAAACCCCTCACTACACACTTTTCTCAAACAGGCATTGACATTTTCTCACTTTTCTCTCTTGTGTAAACACTCTCTTTTTTCTTCTGTGCGAGAAGATTATAAACAGACACACGCAGAACACAGTGCGTGGCTCTCCATTTGCTCACTGCCTCCGGAGGTACGGATGCGGGACCCGCAAAGAATCCAAGTCCTCTCTCGGTGGCCACGGAGCTCTGCGGCTACGGTCAACATCTGGATCAAAACAGCGAGCGTAGCTTCTGGACCTGTTGCCAGATTTGGCGCAATTCCACACAGCAGACAGGAGGGCGGCGGTATGAGTGGCAGTGAGAGCAATCGCGTTTTTTTTTATTTTTTATATTTTGTTAGTCAAGAGAGGTGGCGGATCACGGGTCCAGTATAAATAGCTGGCAGAGCCAACGTCAGAGGTTCCGGAGCGCGCTCCGGCTTGCTCCCCCTCAAATTAAGCCCTGGTTGTAGGCGTAGGACATGGCTTTATGATGACAATAAAATTATAAGTGCAAAACTTTAAAATTAAATATTTACATTTTCTGTTCCAATTTGATAAACAGCTTTCCTTCAACCTGGAATGTTAATTAGGTCATGGCAGAGCGATTGTAGAAGCAGTTAACTGTGCATTTTTATACGGGTTTCATCTTAACTCCTTCTTTTAAAAAAATCAAATAAAAAAATGCTTCAGCACAGATCACTCACTCCCACTAATGATGACTCATGTTTTCATTAGTCATTTCATTTCAAAAACGGTATGTTCCTGTTAGCCTACAAGTCAGCTTTGAAACAATTACAAGATTCTGATGACATTGATTGCTGTTAAAATTAAAGCATTTAATTGTTGCTTTATGAACCCCAAATGTTGATGTTCTTTTCTCATTTCTGATGTCACCTCAGAAAACATGGAGTATCTTGTCTATGTGGCAGTTGTCAGAAATTAATATCTATAGGATGCTAATACAAACCTTTCCATTTGTATTTGCATCCTACTTGGGATACCATACACACCTTTGAAAGCTAGCGTGGTAACAATAGTTCTGTAGAAGAAAAAAATTAAATTCTTCTGTTCTCTTACAAGGAAAAAAAAAAAAAATATATATATATATATATATATATATATATATATATATATATATATAATATGTGTGTGTGTGTGTGTGTTTGTGTGTGCATTAGGCATGTGGAGATTAATCGATAAGAATGGGTATCTAGATACAAACGTGTGCGATGCAAGTGTATCGATTCATTCAGTGTGTATAGATTCAGTTGCCAGGTGAAATCGTGTAACATAACTCGCTGCCTGCTTGCATTGATTTTTCTTTTCCTCTCTTTTTTTCTTTTTTTTTCTAGGCATATTGAATGCGCCACAGACAGTTTGGGACACCAGAGCGGCTGTTGTTTTTGAGTGTGTTTATCAAGAAAAGGATTATTTCTCTATGTTGATTGCAGACTGCAATGGGTCTGTTTGAAGCTTGAAGCAATGAAGCAGCGCTTGGACCCGCTGTTCTCTGCGTCATTGGTTTTCAGAAGTGGCAAGTCCACTCGCGTGAGCACCAGCCAGTGCGTAAGATGAAATTGTCCATTAGGTAAAGGAAATAATAATAATTATAATAATAATATCCTTTGTTTTGTGGGACTAAGTGTTCGGCTCCAAAGAGCAGCGCAGATTTCGGTCACAATTAATAACTTCAGAGTTAATCACCGTTTTAAATCACATGCACCTCTTTCCAAACATAATACAAACAAACTACAACTGACAGAAACCTTTTTTTTTTTTTTTTTTCAAAAAGAGATGTTTTTTTATGAATTACTTCCTGACGTGCAGCGCAGCCAGCTTTAAGAGCTTACCTCAGAGTCTAAGGAGTTACATTTGTGTCATTAACATCTGAAAGGAAATGCTTTTGACAAAAACTACAGATTTTGTTTATTTCTATTTATGTCCAGAGATCTAGGATCCATCCTGCATGTCAAGGATCCATTGAACATGTACATATTTTATTGATTTTTACTTGTGTCCAGAGATCAAGGATCCAGTAACCAATTTCATATTTATTTACTTTAAAACTCAATAAATTATTGTTGTCAGAGAAAACCTGTAAAACCTACTTTTTGTACACAGAAAATTCACAAGAGGTATTGATAAGGGAATCAATAAAGAATCTGATCGATAAGCAGAATCAATATCGATTAAAATGTTATCAATACCCATCCCTAATCATATCGCACCAAATCGTATTGTATCACATTGTGAGGAATTGAATCACCATCAAATTCATATCAAATCGCATCGTATCGTCATGTATCGTATCGCTGGTAGTGTATCGGGGTGCGTGTCGAATCGTTGTCAGTGATGAGAGTCACATGCCTAGTGTGTGTGTGTGTGTGTGTGTGTATACACATATTTGTATATATGTGTATGTATGTACTGTGCATCTGGAAAGTGTTTACAGCAGTTTACTTTTCCACATTTTGTTGTTACTCCAAAATGGATGAAATTCTTTTTTATCCCCTCAAATGTCTACACACAATATCCCATAATGACAATATGATTTTTTTTTTTTTTGATTTTTGCAAATTTATTAAAAATAAAAACTAAGAAATCACAGGTACATAAGTATTCACAGCCTTTGCCATGAAGCTCAAAATTGAGCTCAGATGCATCCTGTTTCCACTGATCATCCTTGAGATGTTTCTACAGCTTAATTGGAGTCCACCTAGGGTAAATTCAGTTGATTGGACGTGATTTGGAAAGACACACAACTGTCGACATATAAGGTCCCACAGTTGACAGTGCATGTTGGAGCACAAACCAAGCATGAAGTCAAAAGAAATGTCTGTAGACCTTTGAGACAGGATTGTCTCGAGGCACAAATCTGGGGAAGGGTACAGAAGCATTTCTGTTGCTTTGAAGGTCCCAGTGAGCACAGTGGCCTCCATAATCTGTCCATGGAAGACATTTGGATCCACCTGGACTCTTCCTAGAGCTGGCCGCCTGTCTAAACTGAGTGACTGGGGAGAAGGACCTCAGTCAGGAACGTGACCAAGAACCCCGTGGTCACTCTGTCAGAGCTCCATCATTCCTCTGTGGAGAGAGAACTTTCCAGAAGGACAGCCACCTCTGCAGCAATCAACCAATCAGGCCTGTATGGTAGAGTGGCCAGACGGAAGACAGTCCTTAGTAAAAGGCACATGGCAGCCCACCTGGAGTTTATGAAAAGGCACCTGAAGGACTCTCAGACCACGAGAAACAAAGTTTTCTGGTCTGATGAGACAAAGATTGAACTCTTTGGCATGAATGGCTGGAGTCATATTTTGAGGAAACCAGGCACCATCCCTACAATGAAGCATGGTGGTGGCAGCATCGTGCTGTGGGGATGTTTTTCAGTGACAGGAACTGGGAGACTAGTCAGGATTGAGTGAAAGATGAATGCAACAATGTACAGAGACATCCTGGATGAAAACCTGCTCCAGAGTGCTCTTGAGCTCAGACTGGGGCAACAGTTCATCTTTCAGCAGGACAGTGACCCTAAGCACACAGCCAGGATATCAAAGGGGTGGCTTCAGGACAGCTCTGTGAATGTCCTTGAGTGGCCCAGCCAGAGCCCAGACCTAAATCTGATTGAACATCTCTCTGCTCAAAGATAGGTGCACCAATCTTGTGGCATCATATTCAAGAAGACTTGAGGCCTTAACTTCTGCTGAAGGTGCAAAGCATTGAGCAAAGGGTGTGAATACTTTTGTACATATGATTTCTTACTTTTTATTTTTAATAAAATTTAAAAAATGAAAGAAAAATAAAAAATAAACTTTTTCATGTTATGATTATGTGGTGTATTAGAATTTTGGAATAACAACCTGTAACAACAAAATGTGAAAAAAGTGCTGTGAAAACTTTCCAGATGCTGTGTGTGTGTGTGTGTGTGTGTACACTCAACAAAAATATAAACGCAACACTTTTGGTTTTGCTCCCATTTTGTATGAGATGAACTCAAAGATCTAAAACTTTTTCCACATACACAATATCAACATTTCCCTCAAATATTGTTCACAAACCAGTCTACGAGGTCTATTAGAAAAGTATCCGACCTTATTATTTTTTTCAAAAACCATATGGATTTGAATCACGTGTGATTACATCAGACATGCTTGAACCCTCGTGGGCATGCGAGAGTTTTTTCACGCCTGTCGGTTATGTCATTCGCCTGTGGGCAGTCTTTGAGTGAGGAGTCGTCCACCCGCTCGTCGATTTTTTTCATTGTTTAGGAATGGCTCAGAGACTGTTGCTTTGTTTGATAAAAAATTTTTCAAAACTGTAAGGCACAACTGAGTGGACACCATTCAATAAATTCAGCTGGTTTTCGGTAAAAATTTTAACGGCTGATGAGAGATTTTGGTCTGGTAGTGTCGCTTTAAGGACGGTCCACGGCGCCTGACGGCGATCTGCGCTTCGAGGCGGCAGCGTCTCGCCGTTTCAAGTTGAAAACTTCCACATTTCAGGCTCTGTTGACACAGTAAGTCGTCAGAGAACAGAGAACTTTCAGAAGAAGTCGGCATGAGGAGTTTATTCGGACATTCCATTGTTAACGGTCATTTTGTAATGAAAGAACGTGTGGGCAGAGTCGCATGTCGGGCTGGACCCGACCGCGGGGGGGTCGCGGCAGGAAAAACACCTCCGTTGGAAATCTTAACGGGCAAGTTGGAACATGCCCAAGCTGTTAAACAATTTCTCAGTTACTCACTTGTTGAAAGCCATTAAAAGCCGCCTGAATTCTACAAATGGTTTTCAACACGGAGGTGTTTTTCCTGTCGCGGCGCACACAGATTTGCCGAGTCGTCACGGAAACGACTCGGCGAATTTGCGCGTACGTCTTTCATTAAAAAAATGTCCTTAAACAGTGGAATGTCCGCATAAATTCCTCATGCCGGCCTCTTCTGAATCTTCTCTGTTCTCTCACGATGTCCTGGGTGAATTAAGCCTTAAATTAGGATGTTTTCAGCTCGAAACAGGCCGACGACGGCGCCTGGAAGCGCTGCAGGACGTCCCGCTCCGTGGGAAGTCCTTACACCGACAGAAACACCCCATAATCTCTCATCAGCCGTTAAACTTTTCACAGAAAACCAGCTTAATTTCTCGAATAGTGTCCACTCGGATATTCCTCACAGGTCCAGAAAAAATTCTGATAAAGCAACGCGCGCCGTCTCGAGCAGCGTGTGAAACAAAGGAATTCAGCCGAGAGGGCGGGACCACATCTCACTCAAGGCCTGCCAACAGGGAAATGACGTCACCGACACGCGTGAAAAAACTCACGCATGCGCACGAGGGTTCAAGCATGATTGGTGTAATCGCATGTCATTCAAATCCATATAGTTAAAAAAAATAATAAAAGGGTCGGTTTATTATCTAAGAGACCTCGTAAATCTGTGATAGTGAGCACTTCTCCTTTGCTGAGATAATCCATCCCACCTCACAGGTGTGCCATATCAAGATGCTGATTAGACACCATGATTAGTGCACAGGTGTGCCTTAGACTGCCCACAATAAAAGGCCACTCTGAAAGGTGCAGTTTTGTTTTATTGGGGGGGGGATACCAGTCAGTATCTGGTGTGACCACCATTTGCCTCATGCAGTGCAACACATCTCCTTCGCATAGAGTTGATCAGGTTGTCAATTGTGGCCTGTGGAATGTTGGTCCACTCCTCTTCAATGGCTGTGCGAAGTTGCTGGATATTGGCAGGAACTGGTACACGCTGTCGTATACGCCGCTCCAGAGCATCCCAAACATGCTCAATGGGTGACATGTCCGGTGAGTATGCCGGCCATGCAAGAACTGGGACATTTTCAGCTTCCAAGAATTGTGTACAGATCCTTGCAACATGGGGCCGTGCATTATCCTGCTGCAACATGAAGTGATGTTCTTGGATGTATGGCACAACAATGGGCCTCAGGATCTCGTCACGGTATCTCTGTGCATTCAAAATGCCATCAATAAAATGCACCTGTGTTCTTCATCCATAACAGATGCCTGCCCATACCATAACCCCACCGCCACCATGGGCCACTCGATCCACAACATTGACATCAGAAAACCGCTCACCCCCACGACGCCACACACGCTGTCTGCCATCTGCCCTGGACAGTGTGAACCGGGATTCATCCGTGAAGAGAACACCTCTCCAACGTGCCAAACGCCAGCGAATGTGAGCATTTGCCCACTCAAGTCGGTTACGACGACGAACTGGAGTCAGGTGGAGACCCTGATGAGGATGATGAACATGCAGATGAGCTTCCCTGAGATGGTTTCTGATAGTTTGTGCAGAAATTCTTTGGTTATGCAAACCGATTGTTTCAGCAGCTGTCCGAGTGGCTGGTCTCAGACGATCTTGGAGGTGAACATGCTGGATGTGGAGGTCCTGGGCTGGTGTGGTTACACGTGGTCTGCGGTTGTGAGGCTGGTTGGATGTACTGCCAAATTCTCTGAAACGCCTTTGGAGACGGCTTATGGTAGAGAAATGAACATTTCAATACATGAGCAACAGCTCTGCTCGACATTCCTGCTGTCAGCATGCCAATTGCACGCTCCCTCAAATCTTGCGACATCTGTGGCATTGTGCTGTGTGATAAAACTGCACCTTTCAGAGTGGCCTTTTATTGTGGGCAGTCTAAGGCACACCTGTGCACTAATCATGGTGTCTAATCAGCATCTTGATATGGCACACCTGTGAGGTGGGATGGATTATCTCAGCAAAGGAGAAGTGCTCACTATCACAGATTTAGACTGGTTTGTGAACAATATTTGAGGGAAATGGTGATACTGTGTATGTGGAAAAAGTTTTAGATCTTTGAGTTCATCTCATACAAAATGGGAGCAAAACCAAAAGTGTTGCGTTTATATTTTTGTTGAGTGTGTGTGTATGTATGTATGTGTGTGTGTGTATATATATATATATATATATATATATATATATATATATATATATATATATATATATATATATACACGAGGTCTATTAGAAAAGTATCCGACCTTATTATTTTTTTCAAAAACTATATGGATTTGAATCACGTGCGATTACATCAGACAAGCTTGAACCCTCGTGGGCATGCGAGAGTTTTTTCATGCCTGTCGGTTGCGTCATTCGCCTGTGGGCAGGCTTTGAGTGAGGAGTGGTCCACCCCTCCCGTCTATTTTTTCATTGTTTAGGAATGGCTCAGAGACTGCTACTTTGCTTGATCAAAATTTTTCAGAAACTGTGAGGCACATCCAAGTGGACACCATTCGAGAAATTCAGCTGGTTTTCGGTGAAAATTTTAAGGGCTGATGAGAGATTATGGAGTGTTACTGTCGCTTTAAGGACAACCCACGGAGCCGGAGGGCGCGCCGTGCTCCGAGCCGCCGTCGTCAGCCTGTTTCGAGCTGAAAACTTCCAAATTTAAGCCTCTGTTGACCCAGGACGTCGAGAGAGAACAGAGAAGTTTCAGAAGAGGATGGGATCAGCAGTTTATCCGGACATTCCACTGTTAAAGGAGATTTTGTAATGAAAGACGTGCGGACGGATTCGCGTGTCGGCAGGCGGCCTCCGTTGGAAGCATTACGGGACAAGTTTGAACATGCCCAGCTGTTAAACAATTTCTCTGATACTCACTCGACTGAAAACCATCGAAAGCCGCCTGAATTTTACGAATGGTTATCAACACGGAGGTGTTTCTCTGTGGCGCCGGGCCATGAGCGGCTGCCTGCCGACGCACGAATCCGTGAGCACGTCTTTCATTACAAAATCTCCTTTAACAGTGGAAAGTCTGGATAAACTGCTGATCCCGTCCTCTTCTGAAACTTCTCTGTTCTCTCACGACGTCCTGGGTCAACAGAGGCTTAAATTTGGAAGTTTTCAGCTTGAAACAGGCTGACGACAGCGGCTCGGAGCGCGGCGCGCCCTCCGGCTCCGTGGGTTGACCTTAAAGCGACAGTAACACTCCATCTCTCATCAGCCCTTAAAATTTTCACCGAAAACCAGCTGAATTTCTTGATTGGTGTCCACTCGGATGTCCCTCACAATTTCTGAAAAAATTTTGATCAAGCAAAGCGGCAGTCTCTAAGCCATTCCTAAACAATGAAAAAATAGACAGGAGGGGTGGACCACTCCTCACTCAAAGCCTGCCCACAGGCGAATGACGCAACCTACAGGTGTGAAAAAACTCACGCATGCCCACGAGGGTTCACGCTTGTCTGATGTAATCGCACGTGATTCAAATCCATATAGTTTTTGAAAAAAATAAAAAGATCGGTTTCTTTTCTAATAGACCTCGTGTGTGTGTGTGTACATATATATATATATATATATGAAATGCAAAGTAGTTTTTTTAAATTGTTTGTGTTTTTGTAAATTTCCATTTTGAAGATTATTGCTTGCTTGTCCAAAGGTAGCAAATCTACAATATTTAACATTTTAAGGTCTTTGCCCTTATGGCCCTGTCACACCTTGACAATTTAGCCAGCATATGCCAACGTATGAAAAATGCGCTGAATACATCGAATAGGTTATGCAGCTCTCCCACCATGACAGTTCAGCCCCGTTTCCACCGAGCTTTCTGGGTTGGTACTGCACGGTATGGTGCAGGTTGGAACAGTTGAGTCTGGCTTGGTTTGCGTTTCCACCACCAGCAGATCCCTTTTGTTTGGCAGGCGGAACACTTAAATATTGATGAGCACGTCATCGAGCATGCATACGCTGTTGCGCGGCCTCACCCCTCCACACAGAGGCCAGATGGAGTAATTTAACAATATTTTATTTTATTTTTGTCTTGGTGGATCATGTGATTTATTTTCATTGTGCTCAGAATGCTGAAGCATTGACTGATGCCTGTGATAAACGCTGAGGTGAATGAATGAGGCGCTGTGACTCTATCAACTTTGAAAAAAAGTTGATTGTTTTGTTGTGGCTGAGAAACTTTTAAAATGCCATGTTTTTTCAGCCACGACAAGGAACTGAAGTATTTTCAGGCATCATTTTCCAAAATTAGGATGCTTTATGTGGATATATTGTCAGGCTGTCATGATGAATCCAACAAAAAAACAGGGGTGTTACCGATAACACCTTTCATAACATTTGCAAGGTAACATTGGTGATTCTTGACAGCCATGCCTGACAGCTTTGTACACAAGACTGTGTTTTGCTGCATTGTTTATGTGGTAAAATAAAAATTTCATATCGGCAAAGTAATGCTGATACCAATATGTTGGTGAAAGGCTCATATCTGCCGATATTATCGGCCAACCGATACACCAGTCACTTTAAAAAAAATAATATAAAATCCTCAAAATTTTGTTTACCATGACTTTTTTGTTTTTTGTTGTTTGTTTGTTTGTTTTTTGTTTTTTTTGTTTTTTGTTTTGTTTTGGTGGAACTAGTTTCAAAGATAATCTTTCTGTTTCCTGATCATGTTGCCTTTGAAACCAACAAATGCAGGTGTGCGTACAGAATAAAATAATTTGTTTTAATGTTCTTTATGGCAATCTTTAAAGAAATTCTCACATTGTATCATGAAATGCCAGTGTCACTTTTGGAGCACTGCTTTTTATGAAAAGAGTAGAACGTATAATGAAGATCTTGTTAAAACTCTGTTGGCTGCTTCCGCATCACTTGTAACACTTTACACCAAAAAGCACCAGAATCTAATATTTCTTTAAAGCAAAGACCATTTCACATCACAAGTAATCCAAATGAATACTCCCAAAATTGCAGCTTTTTAAAATATGAATCTGCCACAGTAAATTTACTCACACATGAACGTGACATGATTAGTCATTAGGGAGTCGTCGGAGACAGATTTGTTTAGCAAAATGGAAAACTAAAGATTGTGTATGCATCTAATGCTGAAGAGGTGGTGAGAGCACAGAGAAATGCACTGATACAAGTATTAAATGCTTTATCATGAGTGCTTTCTGGCAGATTTGATGATCCAGGGACACAGCTGGCCCTGCAGCTGGAGAGAGCTGATGATTGGGAGCAGCACTGTAGCAGTCTGTCATCATTTGACTTTCTACCAGTGTGCGTTTGAAAAGTTTTTACTGTGACATTTTAGTTGTTCCAGATGTGTATCCTTTCTGGAAAAATGTGGGTAAATTTTTACCTCCACCAAGGAGGTTATGTTTTTGGTTGCGTCTGTTTGTTTGCTGTTTGGTTGGTTGGATTGTTAGCGGGATTACTTAAAAAATCCTTAACAGATTTCAATTAAATTTTTATCAGGGGTGTATCTTGGCCAAACTTAGAAGTCATTAAATTTTGGTAATGATCCGGAACACGATCCGGATCCAGTAATTTTTTTAAAGGATTCTTTATCATTGCAGGATAGGGCCAATTTCAACATTTTTGCATCTAACTTCAAGAAGACGGGTCACAAAGGCTGAACAAAAATTAAGTTATGACACAACAATAATTTAGCATTTGTTTCTGCTCATTGAATAAACTTGTTATTAGAAAATAAAAAAAACTTGTGTAGTTCATGCAGTTTCTCTTTATAAATACCTTTGCTGAAGATCTAAGGGTTTAACCCACTGGGGCCGACATGGTCGTATACGACGGCTAAGACCAAGCTTTACTACATTATAAATAACTTTTTAATGATATGAGATAGAAACTTACTTTTCTTTGCGAAAAGTTAACTCCATGGACTTTCAAGTCACCGTCCACCATCTTTGAACTCCTCATAGAAGCTGTGTGATGACTTGAGCAATGTGTGTGTCCAACCGGAATTGGGTCACCATCACATGGTTTTCCAAAATCCAATCGTAGGGCAGATTCAACTCACATGACACACCAAAGATTGTTTTTAGGAGTGATGTGTTACTAGTTTATTATAGTTTGCTGTGTGATTTGAATAAATGTGTGTGGAAAATTATTTTCTGCTTTACTATTTCCTTTCTTATTTCTGATTGTAAACCTTTATTACACTTATAAAACACAACTATAGCATATATATTTTGAAAGTACAGGTTGTCCTGAAAAAAAAGACATAAAACTTGATTGTGAGATGCAGGGAGAGCTGTTAACAGCAATAATAAAACATTTATGCCAGGCGAGTGAACTGTCCAAAAAATACCCTCGGACCCCAGAATCTGAAACATGACGGTAGATGCGTGAAACGACTTGGAATAAGTCTCTTTGCCAAAGAGTATTCCATGTGACGTCAGTGACACTATGGCCTTGGCGGAGGTTTGCGCTCTCCGAGTGCTTCTAGTTTATTTATTTACTTATTTTTAACCAGGAAAAAGTACAAAATAATCACATGAATTAAATTGGAAACGTGCATTAATTTGAATTGCACCTGTGGTGTGTCTTTATTTGTGTATAGCAGCCATTCCCAAACCTGCTGCAGTTCAGTTTAAAATCTGAAAATTTTCTGAAGCTTATCCAAACCTTGGATCGCAGTTTTATCTGCCCAGCCGCTGCCATTTTCACATCACATTTATAATTAATTTAATTAATTTGATTTATATAGTGCCAAATCACAACAAAGTTGCCTCAAGGCACTTCACACAAATAACATCTAACCTTACCAACCCCTAGAGCAAGCATACAGGCAACAGTGGTAAGGAACAACTCCCTCTGATGATTTGAGGAAGAAACCTCAAGCAAACCAGACTTAAAGGGGTGACATGCTGCTTAGGTAATGCTACCGACACAATTTACAAAATGAATATACTGTTTATATATATACGAGGTCTGTTAGAAAAGTATCTGACCTTTTTATTTTATGCAAAAAATATATGGATTTGATTCATATGTTTTTACATCAGCCAAGCTTGAACCTTCGTGCGCATGTGTGAGTTTTTTCACGCCTGTCAGTTGCGTCATTCGCCTGTGGGCAGGCTTTGAGTGAGCACTGGTCCACCCCTCTCGTCGTTTTTTCATTGCGAGGAAATGGCGGAATGATTTGGGCTTTGTTCCATCAGAATTTTTTCAGAAACTGTTAGAGACAGGCAGCTGGAAACCATTCAGAAAATTCAGATGGCTTTCGGTGAAAATTTTATGGGCTTCACAGAGATTGAGTGTTACTACTGCTTTAAGGGCGGCCCACAATGGTGCACGGCGCACCGCGCTCCGAGCCGCGATCGACAGGCAGAAACAACCATTTCATTTCTAAACGGATGGCTGTATGGATCCGGGACCATCATGTGCACTTTCTCTGGTTATCACAAGAGCTGGACATCAGCCATTTTCCGGCAGATTTCACTTTTAATAAGAGATTTTGTCATGGAAAGCCACGCGGAGGCTTCGCACGTCACGACGGATTCGCTGATGGAGCGACACAAAGAACACCTCCGTTTTGGAGTGTCAGACGACAAGTTGGGACATGCCCAGCTCTCCACAATTTCTCTTATACTCACTCGACTGGTAAGCCACTGAAAGCCGAGATAGGCATGTCCCAACTTGTCCTCTGACACTCCAAAACGGAGGTGTTCTTTGTCTCGCTCCATCAGCGGCTCCGTCGTGACGCGCGAAGCCTCCACGGGTCTTTTCATGACAAAATCTCTTGTTAAAAGTGAAATCTGCCGGAAAATGGCTGATGTCCAGCTCTTGTGATAAACAGAGAAATTGCACACGACGGTCCCGGATCCACACAGCCATCCGTTTAGAAACGAAATGGTGGTTTCTGCCTGTCGATCGCGACTCGGAGCGCGGCGCGCCGTGCGCCATTGTGGTCCTTCCTTAAAGCGGTAGTAACACTCCTTAATCTCTGTGAAGCCCATAAAATTTTCACAGAAAGCCATCTGAATTTTCCGAATGGTTTCCAGCTGCCTGTCTCTAACAGTTTCTGTAAAAATTCTGATGGAACAAAGCCCAAATCATTCCGCCATTACCTCGCAATGAAAAAAACGACGAGAGGGGTGGACCAGTGCTCACTCAAAGCCTGCCCACAGGCGAATGACGCAACCAACAGGCGTGAAAAAACTCACGCATGCGCACGAAGGTTCAAGCTTGGCTGACGTAAAAACATATGAATCAAATCCATATATTTTTTGCATAAAATAAAAAGGTTGGATACTTTTCTAACAGACCTCGTGTATGTGTGTGTGTGTATATATATATATATATATATATATATATATATATATATACACACATACATACATACATACTGTGCTGGTGCACAGGACAGGAGGGTTGCAGAAACAGACACCAGACCCATCTGTGGATGGAGCCGCACCTCAAATAGAGAGAAGAAAACTGAATCAAGCATCGGAAAGACAACAAATACAATATAATTTGCAGCATTAAGCAACAAGAAAAACAGAAGAAATAATAAGGTGATCGGCCACTAGCCCTAAGCTTCACTAAAAGATCCAGACTTTCCATAAAGTTGAGGCTGCGGCTACTCTTTTTACTAATAGAATGATTTTAAAAGAGTAAAAAGCATAATAACATAATACGAGGTCTGTCAATAAATAATAAAACTATATGGATTTCATTCATATGTTTTTACGTCAGACATGCTTGAACCCTCGTGCGCATGCGTGAGTTTTTCCACGCCTGTCGGTGAAGTCATTCGCCTGTGAGCACTCCTTGTGGGAGGAGTCATCCAGCCCCTCGTCGGAATTCCTTTGTCTGAGAAGTTGCTGAGAGACTGGCGCTTTGTTTGATCAAAATTTTTTCTAAACCTGTGAGGCACATCGAAGTGGACACGGTTCGAAAAATTAAGCTGGTTTTCGGTGAAAAGTTTAACGGCTGATGAGAGATTTTGAGGTGATACTGTCGCTTTAAGGACTTCCCACGGAGCGAGACGTCATGCAGCGCTCCCAGGCGCCGTCGTCAGCCTGTTTCAAGCTGAAAACCTCCACATTTCAGGCTCTATTGATCCAGGACGTCGTGAGAGAACAGAGAAGTTTCAGAAGAAGTCGGTTTCAGCATTTTATCCGGATATTCCACTGTTAAAGGAGATTTTTTTTAATGAAAGACGTGCGGGCGGATTGCAGCATCGGCTCGCAGCCGCTGCGACGCTCCGTCACAGGAAAAACACCTCTGTTGGAAGCCTTAAGGACAAGTTGGAACATGTCCAGCTGTTAAACAATTTCTCATATACTCACTCCACTGAAAGCCATCAAAAGCCGCCTGGATTTTACAAATGGTTATCAACACGGAGGTGTTTTTCCTGTGGCGCCGCACCACGCCGGCTGCGTCCCGACGCGTGGACCCGTCCGCACGTCTTTCATTAAAAAAACCTCCTTTAACAGTGGAATATCCAGATAAAATGCTGAAATCGACTTCTTCTGAAACGTCTCGGCTCTCACGATGTCCTGGATCAATAGAGCCTGAAATGTGGAGGTTTTCAGCTTGAAACAGGCTGACGATGGCGCCTGGGAGCGCTGCACGACGTCTCGCTCCGTGGGAAGTCCTTAAAGCGACAGTATCACCTCAAAATCTCTCATCAGCCGTTAAAAGTTTCACCGAAAACCAGCTTAATTTTTCGAACCGTGTCCACTTCGATGTCAAAGTCTGGTAAAATTATGCTAGAGATTGTGTGAATATTTAAAGTCTAGGCCAAGTCGTATTAAACACAATAGAACTAGGACTCACTAATAATGTAACTTATCGTCTAATGACATGACAAGATCTTTCTTTTCATTTCCATTCTTTTATTCTGTTTCAGTTCAAGAAGTTAACAGCCCAAAACTGGTATGATGGACTTAAATTATCTATCAGGAATTATAATGTGCACTTGGAGGATAAGCCCCTAGTCCAACTTCATACTCAGAAATAAAGCCAGCCAAACAGAGAAACTTTACTAGGCTCTCTCTCTCTCTCTCTCTCTCTCTCTCTCTCTCTCTCTCTCTCTCTCTCTCTCTCTCTCTCTCTCTCTCTTCCCCCCATCTTATATATATATAGATATATGTATGTATGTATGTATGAAAGATGGGAAATCATCGTAAAATGCAGATACTGATTTTTTTTCAATCATTATTTATAACTGTGGGAACATGTGACTGCACAAAGTCTTCTGGTCATAGCTGTGGAGTATCAGCCACCTCTGCTGTGCACGCTCAGTTCAGTGGGCTCATACAAATCGGTTTCAAAGTCAAGATGGCTCAAACTGCATTACTTTATTCTTAAATATTAGAAATAATAATAATAATACATTACATTTTTTTTTCAAAATAATCAAGTCTGGTTATTATTATTATTGTTATTATTATGTACAGTAACTGTCTGTAAAATGTCTTAAAAAGTGGACCTTTAAGGTTTTTTTTTTGGGGGGGGGGGGTGCACTTTCCCACCCTCACCCCAAACTATGCATGGTCTGGGTGCGAGACGGTACGTTGGTTGTTTTTTAAATCGCTGTATTGGCTTTGCAGATCCGCACTATCAAGCAGCGAGACATGCCTGTAGTGTTAATCACTGAAAAGAGACTTATTGCATATTTAAATCAAAGCAGTGCATTTTTTTTAACACACAGCACTGTGTATTGATACCTGCAGGAAACACTGGCTGCTCGCTCCACCTTGCAAATGAAAGCAAGAGGAAGGGTGCACTTTTTTTAGTGAAGCAACTTTAAATGACTAATCCAAAACAAAAAACAAACAGAAAAAAACACCTTCATCAGGCTAATTCTTATTGGATTCAACTAGAGTTTGGATCTATTCATCAACAGGGCAGACACAGGATTTATCAGTGTAGCTTTTCAGGAAATCTGTGTGGGAAAGCTGCACTCCACAACGCCACACAAGGCTGTTTTTAATAGACTGCGTTTTGCCAAAGATCTATCGCAGCCTTCGCTCCCAGGACTTTGTTTCTTTTAATGTCCCTGCAGTGCGCACAGAGCTGGGGAAAAAGGCTTTTTCCTTCTCAGGCCCTTCCACCTGGAATACACTTCAGCAAGACCTGAAGTTGTCCAGTCTGGTCACATTGGGAGAACTTAGATTTTTATTAAAACAATTAGAGAAGGTGTCTATAGCAAACTCTTGTTTTTTTAGCTAGATATTTTACAATCCAAACATTTTACACGAATTCCCAACATCATTGGAATTGGGGTTGTATTTAATGCTGTTGTATTTGTAATATTTTATCCAATGTTGTTATAATTATCAATCAATCAATTTTATTTATATAGCGCCAAATCACAACAAACAGTTGCCCCAAGGCGCTTTATATTGTAAGGCAAGGCCATACAATAATTACGTAAAAACCCCAATGGTCAAAACGACCCCCTGTGAGCAAGCACTTGGTGACAGTGGGAAGGAAAAACTCCCTTTTAACAGGAAGAAACCTCCAGCAGAACCAGGCTCAGGGAGGGGCAGTCTTCTGCTGGGACTGGTTGGGGCTGAGGGAGAGAACCAGGAAAAAGACATGCTGTGGAGGGGAGCAGAGATCAATCACTAATGATTAAATGCAGAGTGGTGCATACAGAGCAAAAAGAGAAAGAAACACTCAGTGCATTATGGGAACCCCCCAGCAGTCTAAGTCTATAGCAGCATAACTAAGGGATGGTTCAGGGTCACCTGATCCAGCCCTAACTATAAGCTTTAGCAAAAAGGAAAGTTTTAAGCCTAATCTTAAAAGTAGAGAGGGTGTCTGTCTCCCTGATCCGAATTGGGAGCTGGTTCCACAGGAGAGGAGCCTGAAAGCTGAAGGCTCTGCCTCCCATTCTACTCTTACAAACCCTAGGAACTACAAGTAAGCCTGCAGTCTGAGACTGAAGCGCTCTATTGGGGTGATATGGTACTATGAGGTCCCTAAGATAAGAAGGGACCTGATTATTCAAATCCTTATAAGTAAGAAGAAGAATTTTAAATTCTATTCTAGAATTAACAGGAAGCCAATGAAGAGAGGCCAATATGGGTGAGATATGCTCTCTCCTTCTAGTCCCTGTCAGTACTCTAGCTGCAGCATTTTGAATTAACTGAAGGCTTTTCAGGGAACTTTTAGGACAACCTGATAATAATGAATTACAATAGTCCAGCCTAGAGGAAATAAATGCATGAATTAGTTTTTCAGCATCACTCTGAGACAAGACCTTTCTAATTTTAGAGATATTGCGTAAATGCAAAAAAGCAGTCTTACATATTTGTTTAATATACGCTTTGAATGACATATCCTGATCAAAAATGACTCCAAGATTTCTCACAGTATTACTAGAGGTCAGGGTAATGCCATCCAGAGTAAGGATCTGGTTAGACACCATGTTTCTAAGATTTGTGGGGCCAAGTACAATAACTTCAGTTTTATCTGAGTTTAAAAGCAAGAAATTAGAGGTCATCCATGTCCTTATGTCTGTAAGACAATCCTGCAGTTTAGCTAATTGGTGTGTGTCCTCTGGCTTCATGGATAGCTAAAGCTGGGTATCATCTGCGTAACAATGAAAATTTAAGAAATGCCGTCTAATAATACTGCCTAAGGGAAGCATGTATAAAGTGAATAAAATTGGTCCTAGCACAGAACCTTGTGGAACTCCATAATTAACCTTAGTCTGTGAAGAAGATTCCCCATTTACATGAACAAATTGTAATCTATTAGATAAATATGATTCAAACCACCGCAGCGCAGTGCCTTTAATACCTATGGCATGCTCTAATCTCTGTAATAAAATTTTATGGTCAACAGTATCAAAAGCAGCACTGAGGTCTAACAGAACAAGCACAGAGATGAGTCCACTGTCCGAGGCCATAAGAAGATCATTTGTAACCTTCACTAATGCTGTTTCTGTACTATGATGAATTCTAAAACCTGACTGAAACTCTTCAAATAGACCATTCCTCTGCAGATGATCAGTTAGCTGTTTTACAACTACCCTTTCAAGAATTTTTGAGAGAAAAGGAAGGTTGGAGATTGGCCTATAATTAGCTAAGATAGCTGGGTCAAGTGATGGCTTTTTAAGTAATGGTTTAATTACTGCCACCTTAAAAGCCTGTGGTACATAGCCAACTAATAAAGATAGATTGATCATATTTAAGATCGAAGCATTAAATAATGGTAGGGCTACCTTGAGCAGGCTGGTAGGAATGGGGTCTAATAGACATGTTGATGGTTTGGATGAAGTAACTAATGAAAATAACTCAGACAGAACAATCGGAGAGAAAGAGTCTAACCAAATACCGGCATCACTGAAAGCAGCCAAAGATAACGATATGTTTGGGATGGTTATGAGTAATTACTGTTTTTTGGAACTGTAATTTGTATATGTGACACAGGTCTCTCTTGCAAATGAAGCATTGAGTCCCAAGGGACTGCCTGTATAAATAAAGGATAGATAAATAAAAAAATTAAAAAAACACATTACAGTAACTGTGTTGCTTTGTAACATGTTACACTAAACACTGATTGTGTGGCTCAGTTGCTTTCTACACTACACCAATCCCCCAGCACCGGCCCTGGTCACACCTCATGTTAAGTCCCACGCACCCATGGGTGCATAAATTGCGCTGATTGTTTCATCTGTACGACAAAAATATGTTTATACTGGGGACCAGAAAACTCTGCGTCATCTTCAGTAAAATGGCACAAGAGTGTGGTGATGGAAATGTAACTGATACACTCACATTCCAGTCGTCCTAATTGGTATGCAGCTGATTGTTAAAAAAAAAAAAAAAAACACCCCCCCACCCCCCTCATGTTCAGGATGTTGAGGAAAACAGCAGTGCCGAGCCCTCCGCGAATATGAAACGGTCTTTTCAGTGGTTTCATTTGGGGCTGTGATGCACGAAGAGCGATTAGAGGAGCAGAGGGGAAGGGATGGGGGAGAAAGAACTGAGGAAATGAGAGAGGTGTGGAGTAAAGGAGATGAGACCAGTAAAAGGCACTTAAGGAAGAGGAATTGAAAGGAAAGATGGGGGACGTAAGGAAAGCAGACACGGCTCTGTGTGTTGCCATGGTGAAAGCCTCAGTCAGGGCTGCACAGTAGCTTCACTGCTAGCTAATTACCCACTGACTGCTATGATGATACGTAGGTGACTAAAGGCTTTGCATTTCCAAGAGCTTTTTGCAGTAACACAAGCTCAAATCACAAATACATGCATCTATGTTTTTTTTTTTTTTTGCATGAATTTGTCTATGATATGTTGTATGTGGAAAATCAGAGCCACCTTTTGTCATCGTTTGATATTTTTGTGTATTTTGAGCTTTAATGAATATTGAGTCGCGGCTCTGACGTGTCGGGCACGCCGCCTGTGCAATGAAGAGCTTCGTCGTTTACAGACTGCTGCTAGAGAGCTGCTTGCAGATTTTGATCACTCTGCTTATAAAACGCAGTGTGGGCCATTGTGGATTAATATTCACCATTAAATTTCCCAATTATGTAATCGGCCAAATCCAAAACCCTGTGTATGGTCACAGTTGTCAGGAACAGGAGGGAGGCTGATGACAAAAATGATGCAACATCTGTCCATGCCCAAAATGTTGAGACATCAAACAGTCTTAGAGGCAGTTAAGAAATGAACAGTTTTTTATGTGTCGTGTGAAATGTAAAAGTAGCTGGTTTTGTTATTTTTATTTTCATGCTAATAAAAAATGAAGTGTGGTCTGAAACAGAAGCTGTACAGCAAATGTTTTTAGCATTACTCAAAAACTATGTTTCAAGTACTATAAAGGTTGGATGGATCTGGTCTGCTATCTTAAACCATACAATTTGAAGGCGCTCATTTTGAGCAGCCCCTCTTGTCATTATTCATTTTATGTTCTGATGACTTTTCTGTACTACATGTGTGTAATATTTTCATCGATGTGGCTGCAGGTATGAGACTTTTCTGCACAGTGAGCTCTGACACTGTTGGGCTGTGACCAAGGGGGCAATTTAGAACTAGAAATTGGGGGGAACAAAGTGCGAGGCCCACAGGGCCGAAGCCCATAGGCTGGGGGTCTAGGGGCCACTTTAGGCCCCCAGAAGCCAACAGTTTCTAGATAAGCTCAGATGCATTCTGAGCATCCAGAACAGTAATTTTAATTTGAGAAGACCATAAAGTGGACACCATTTGACTTATGCAATTTGAAACTGTGGATATAAGTACTTTATTCTGAGAATAGCCAGCATTGATTTTATTAACATCCTGGTGTAAATAAGGTATCACCACGTGTAGAACTCAAAAAGAATGATAGGTTGAGTTTTCATTAAAAAAAACAACTGCAATGTAGTAAAATGTATTTATAAATATGAAAGAACAGGCTCTTAATAATTATTAACTATCGCATACTGTATTTTTTTCTCAAGATTTGTTTTTGCATAAGTTTGAAAAAACAACAGATCATAAGTTTAGGATAAATTACTTATCATGAATTTAATTTTCGAAGTGGCACTAATGACAACACTCATACTGAACATAGTTTTGCTTGCATAGACTGATTTTGGAGATCAAGCAATAATTGCAGATGGGTTTTCTGAGGTCCGAGATAGCTTTTCTGATTTCCTTTTCTAACTTTCAGAATTTAGTAAATTAGCATATGGTCCATTGATACTTATGTGTAGACACTAGTGCCCTAGAGGCAACTATTTTTGGTTTCAAATCTGGGCAAATGCAGTCCCAGAAAATTCCGAATGTGACAAACAAGAAACGGGTGTTGTAAACAAGTCAATGCTGCTAAAAATACAAACTTGCAGAAAAAAGATACTATTTTGACATGGTTTGCACATAAGACTGGCATAGCATGTTTCACGTACACACATTATGTCAGAAGGTGGGGGGGGGGGGGGGACATACCATATTCTGTCCCCCCTGGTTGAAAAGGTGGGGGAGACATGTCCTCCCCATCCCCCACCAAATTGCGCCCATGGCTGTGACACAACCCAGTGGCACCATATGGCAATTAATAATTCATTGCAGTACTACTACTTTATGAGAAATTGTGTAAAAATCTCCAACATTGTAAAGTAGCTCACCTGTTTGTGGAACTTTTCTTGAATTTTGCTCAAAATACAGACTTATTATTTCTCTTTGCCACAGAAAGTAAAAATCAAATATAACACTGGTCCACACGATTTTTCTTGCATGGAGTTTTTCAGTGGTAATTTGGGGGAGCTGACTCTGAATCGGGTGTTAGTTTTTGCCAGTCACATCATGTTTTTGAGATATGAAAACATATTTCTCGTATCAAGCATTGAAGTAAAAGCTGCAGTCTCACACACCTTTTCAGCACCATAAATGATATTACGGCTCTTTGTTCACATTTCGCGAACAAAAACTGTGCTTTTGAAGCTGCTTTTGTGCAAGATTAGTGGTGTCAAACTCGTGAGTGAATGAGTAACTTTTGCATAATCCATCAATACAGAACATGCAGATTGTAAAAAAAAAATAAATAAATAAACGTGATGTGATAGAAATCTGAGCTCAGATTCAGCACCCCAAAATTACCCTAAATCAGTTACCAAAGTCCATGCAAGAATTTTTTTTTTTTTTTTTTTTTTTTGTCCAGTGTAATAGCTACGTGCGTATGATTACAGATTACTGTGTGGCATTACTGTATTATTATTATTATTATTATTATTATTATTATTATCATTAGTAGTAGTAGTAGTAGTAGTACATCATTAACGTGACTGGGTTCTATCATAGCCATTCTGTGTAGGAGCGCAACACAGTCGGTACTGGGCACGGGCATGTCGAAATGTCTTGTGCCCGTAGCTACATTCCGTGTTTATACCCATACTGGTTTGTATTTATTTATATGAATATGTGTGTGTGTGTGTGTGTGTGTGGGTGTGAATAGAATGTTGGCCCTTTTGTATTGTTAATCTAGAGTTGCTTTGTATTTTATACTTTGCTCCACCTATCTGGGGGTTGCAGATGGACGAAACCGTAGCCAAATCTGATTAAGAGCATCTCCTTTTTATTTTGAGCTTAATACATGTTTTACATGGTCCTTGAAAGAAATAAACTTAATAATAAATGAGTGCCAGTCAAGTTTTCACTTATACCTGTTGCACTTATTTAATTTATACGCACCATCTTAATCTTCAATCATCCAAACATTTTAGAGCTTGATTATTTAATTAATATTAGTTCTAGCCTTTTCATAGATAAGATCCGATCAGTTTTGATTGTTTTGAAACTGATTAGCAATTTTGTTCACATTAACAGCTCAGATTTCATTCATAGGTTCATTCTTTCAGAACTGCCCTTGTGTTTGTTTACAGTTTCATTACAGAGCGGGTTCGCCAGCAAAATTTTAATGAAAAATATTGTAATAACAGTTTTGTTTTGTTTTTTGTTTTTTTTTTTATTTGGATTTTACTGTTGGTGGAATAGTTTGATTAAAACTGACCTTGTTTGTTCTTGTTGTTACTGAAATGCTCACACTCAGAAATGTATAAATTATACATTATTATGCCTCATTGTTTCAGGGAGTTTTAAAGCCATATTGCTGATCATCTTCATTATTGACTTACTTGTTGATTGTTAGTTTTCTGGCATCCTGGTGACTTGAGGTTTGAGCACGCTGGCAATGTAAAGCAAAATCTTTATTTTTGAATCCAGCATGGACGTCATTTAAGACTTGCTTCAGTTGATTGCTTTGTTACGTCCCTTTAAATTGTTGAATAATGGCTAAAAATACAAATTATATAATAATAGACTGAACTCCTTCAAAGAAAAGGGGCCCATTTTTACTTTGAAAAACCTCTAAGCAATTCTTTAAAAATGAAAGAATGAATGCAGTTTTTATTAATAATGTAATCTCTTCCAATAAGAAATGTGATACTTTCTGAAACAGTATTGTTCATCCTGATGCATATGTGGTTTTCTTGTTGACTGTGTTAAAATCAGATAGTGTATATAGCATCTGCTTTGCAGTTTCAGACAAACAAAGCTTGTCTCTAAGGTTCAGTTGCTTCAGCGTTTTCAAATCCGTGTGTGTGTGTGTGTGCAGCTAAGATGGCTGCTCTGATCTCAGCAGAGACTCTTTTTGCTGTGCAGTGTGTGTGTTGTGCTTGAACACAAAGAGAGGTGGGCAGATACAAATAAATGGACAAATATGAATCCAGAACCAGACACAGATTGATTTGACTCAATCACCAAAGTGCTATGAACATTTTAAACAGTGACCCCCCCCCCCCCACCACCACCACCCCACTCTGTTGTTTGGCGCCAAATACATCAGCATATGGATGCAGTACATGTGCTCATGTATTTATAACTATCGCACCCAAACTAGAGACACGGCTTGTTTTTGTTGCCTCGGCCATTGTCCTACTTTAGATCATCGCTTTTGAACACCTACACTTACTGTGAACCAGAATTCTGACTATGGTAGTGAATGAGGAGATGTGAACATGTGGGTGTTCTGAGCAGTGTTTATAGGACAGGATGAAACCTCAAATATGACAGGATCGTTCTGCCGCTGCATTTAAACTTACTCTAACCCCACAAACAAAAATTGGGGGCTGTTTGTGACTTTTAAGTCCAGCTCCTCCTAAACTGTTAGATGGATTTCAGTGAAGCGTTACACAATATCAGCAGACCATATATATATAACATGTGCATGAAGGAAATAATTGTGGTCTGTCATCGTCAGTGGGGGATAATTTGACTTTCAGTACTCATGATCATTACAGGTGTTTTTTGTTTGTTTGTTTGTTTGTTTTTTTCACTTTTAACTTTAAATTTTGAGATTCAGAGCAGGTGGCTCTGACACATAGGATTTGGACTATCAGCCTGTAGACCAGGGTTTGAGTCAGGTGTATCCACTTCAGGCTGTCTGTCTGTGTTCTTGGATAAGACATTCATCTGCATCGTCCCAGTCCACCCAGCTGTAAATTGACGCCAGCCTTGGGTGGGGAGTAATCTGTGATTGACTGGGATCCCATCAAGGGAGAGTCGACGACTGTCAGCCTCTACACGTTGTGGTTTCCAGGGCTAAGCACCTGCCCAATGTGCCTTGGAGCCTGTATAGGACTTAAGGACCCCTGACACTTGCATGACTTTGATGCATGCACTGTCGTGCAGGAGAGTAAACTCATTGTTAACGGGTGTAGATTGAATGTGAGACGGGCGGCGGTGCTTGCAATTGCACAAAGAGAATTTTGAAACGTTCAAAAAAAATCTTTCACGCATTCTTCATAAAATGTGCCAAATCAACACCTGGATCCTTATCAACTCCATTGTGCCAACCCTGAGAATAAAGGAGAAGCCCAAAAAAAATTACTTCACTATCAAGTGGGGCTGGATAGCCCTCAGCTATTTCACCTTCTTTGCTGTCTTGCTGTACTTCATAGCTGACTTGAGGATCAGCCACCACAACCCTGGCAATGGATATAATGCAACATCTGGTCAGGAGGACCACCCTTGTGTAACTGCTCAGTGGGACAAGAAGGAGCTCATTGTTTCAGTTCCTTTGTAAACAGGCCAGAGGTCATTTGACCACGGAGCCCTCAAACAAATGCGTTCTTGTCAACCATCAGCACCATCACGCATGCTTTCTTATCTTTCTGTTCAACCAGCAGGTGCTACCAAGTCATGCACTATAACTCTGCTGGATGATATTTTATGTGCCCTCTGGGGGGGAAAAAATGCCTCCTACCTTGCACATGCACAACATAAACTTAAGAGGAAAAGGCCAAATTAATAATTTACATTCATCTCTTGAACCACTGATTTCTTTTTCAGATTAAGTGTAACTTGCTGCTTTCTTAATTTCATGGGCTCCGTTTTATGAACCATAAGCTAGAGTGGAAAGCATTGTAGGATGTATGGTGCATTTCAGCTGTACTCTGTCTTAATACCTCAGTTATGAGTAGGAAGTTTCAGTTGGAATGGAAACAGCATTAGTGAAGGTTACAAATGATCTTCTTATGGCTTCGGACAGTGGACGTATCTCTGTGCTTGTTCTGTTGGACCTCAGTGCTGCTTTTGATACTGTTGACCAGAAAATTTTATTACAGAGATTAGAGCATGTCATAGGTATTAAAGGCATTGCGCTGCGGTGGTTTGAATCATATTTGTCTAATAGATTACAGTTTGTTCATGTAAATGGGGAATCTTCTTCACAGACTAAAGTTAATTATGGAGTTCCACGAGGTTCTGTGCTAGGACCAATTTTATTCACTTTATACATGCTTCCCTTGGGCAGTATTATTAGACGGTATTGCTTAAATTTTCATTGTTACGCAGATGATACCCAGCTTTATCTATCCATGAAGCCAGAGGATACGCACCAATTAGCTAAACTGCAGGATTGTCTTACAGACATAAAGACATGGATGACCTCTAATTTCCTGCTTTTAAACTCAGATAAAACTGAAGTTATTGTACTTGGCCCCACAAATCTTTGAAGCATGGTGTCTAACCAGATCGTTACTCTGGATGGCATTTCCCTGATCTCTAGTAATACTGTGAGAAATCTTGGAGTTATTTTTGATCAGGATATGTCATTCAAAGCGCATATTAAACAAATATGTAGGACTGCCTTTTTGCATTTACGCAATATCTCTAAAATCAGAAAGGTCTTGTCTCAGAGTGATGCTGAAAAACTAATTCATGCATTTATTTCCTCTAGGCTGGACTATTGTAATTCATTATTATCAGGTTGTCCTAAAAGTTCCCTAAAAAGCCTTCAGTTGGTTCAGAATGCTGCAGCTAGAGTACTGACGGGGACTAGCAGGAGAGAGCATATCTCACCCGTGTTGGCCTCCCTTCATTGGCTTCCTGTTAATGCTAGAATAGAATTTAAAATTCTTCTTCTTACTTATAAGGTTTTGAATAATCAGGTCCCATCTTATCTTAGGGACCTCGTAGTACCATATTACCCCATTAGAGCGCTTCGCTCTCAGACTGCGGGCTTACTTGTAGTTCCTAGGGTTTGTAAGAGTAGAATGGGAGGCAGAGCCTTCAGCTTTCAGGCTCCTCTCCTGTGGAACTAGCTCCCAATTCAGATCAGGGAGACAGATACCCTCTCTACTTTTAAGATTAGGCTTAAAACTTTCCTTTTCGCTAAGGCTTATAGTTAGGGCTGGATCGGGTGACCCTGGACCATCCCTTGGTTATGTTGCTTTAGACGTAGACTGTGTTTCATAATTATTGTATGGCCTTGCCTTGCAATGTGGAGCGCCTTGGGGCAACTGTTTGTTGTGATTTGGCGCTATACAAGAAAAAAGTTGATTGATTGATTGATTGATTGGAATGCCCAGTTTCAATAATTCCAATGCCACTCGAACACCACATACCCCGAGTTCAGACTCCAAGATAGCTGGACTGAGCACAAACAGTAGTAAAAGCTGTAGTTTTTACTGTTTATCTGACTTCTGTCTTTTTTGTGTCCAGTTTAATGTCATGCGCACAATACCATTTTCCTGCTGTGTATTCACATTCTGCTGCAGTGTTTATATGTGTAAAATATTGCGTAATGTGCTGCTGATATTGGCTAACCTGGTAGATGTTACTAACAACGGTTGGCTACAAATCAAGCAGAAAACCGAGTAGTAAATTGAAATACCGTTGTACCTTCTGCACTTCTGTCCTCTTTTATGAGATCTCTTTATTGGACCACATATTTTTGTAGAACTCTATACTCCAAAAGCTTAGAGGCATTTGGCTTGTTTTCCAACTGGAGGTTTTGTATGGAAACGGAATGCATGTATCTCAGGTGTGACGTGGTTCCCGACGTCTGATGTAACTAGGCCGCTACACTACTCCAGGGTCACTAGCTAGCGTTCACGTATAGCATAGCAACTGTCAGAAATCCACCTTACATCAAGGCATTGTTTTTGTACTGACAGTATTGTCTGACAACTGATTGCAATTTATGTTGATCTGTTTTGACTTTAACTCAGGTGATCGCTGCTATTTTGGACATTATTCACTCCAGTAGAGTGATGTCATTTTTTTCTTCTACTTGTCAGCCTGTAACACCTATTCACGGTTTTACAGTATCCCAGAATCCAGAATCCCAGAATCAATCCAAGGGAGGCTTGATAATTGCTCACCTTAATGCTAACCTTAACATTGAAAATGCCATAGACATGCTAACGTGTTAGCATCGGCCCAGTTTTTAAGTTATAAAATACATCTATCAACTGTTTCAGAATACCATAACAGGTCGGTTTAACATAAAAAAGGTAAATATTACTCACAGACATATGCTCTTTAGGGTTTTAGCCAGGAAAAATTAAGATAAAGTGAAATAAAACAAAGAATCAATGAAGCAGCAGATCGAAGATCGAAGCACTGCTTCATTGGTTCAAGGTTCAAAGCAAAGCCGTGCTGCAGAAACGGTTGATTATACAGACCCGCTGCAGGGTCTGTTATCAATGTAGAGAAATGATCATTTTCCTGACAAACACGCCCAAAACAACGGCCACTATGGTAGGACTGATAAGGGAATCGTTAAGCAAAAGGCTATTGATGTCGATGGATCGAATCATTTCTTAAGGATACCCGAAAAGAACCGGTTCCCGACACACAGCCCTAACAGCAACACGCTTTAGATATATATAAACCCACATTAAAGACTCACAGTTATCTTAGTTAAACACCTAAATACATATTTTGGTTGAACTGACCTCCATAACGATGCAATGTTGCAAACAAGTTGCTTGTTGCTTATCCATTCCACCACCCACAAACGCTTGTTTACACTGACAACAAAATCTCGGCCTCCCCAGCGAGAACATGATTACACGTGAGATTTGACACCGTAAAGGTGTCAATAGTTAAGGAATGTATTAGCTAGAAAGGTAATTTCCCAACTAGCGATGATGTATGAATGCAAGCAAGGATACGGGTGGACACAGGTATCACAGGTTGTATAAATTGGAGGACCCTGGTGTCTGCTTTCTCCCTTTTAATTTTAACAGCTCACTTGTTCTTTTCTTTCCCAATAATCATGTTGTCATCTCACAGTTTTGATTTGCAATGCACTGCTTTGAGTCTGTTCTAGACTACAACAATATACATAATGCATGTTTTAGGTAAACTAAATGAGAGGAATCTTTTTGCTCTTGTTTTGTGTAACATGCTGCATCAGATGGGTAAAGGATCATTATGGACCTTGGGGGGCAATATTTGCAGCATCGTTAGGTTCATGAAGCAGAATCAGGCTGATGTTCCTAATTAAAAGAAATGTGTGAGGTTAGAAGGGTTTAATTGCAATTCAGAATATTGTGTTCTGTGGTGCTGTGAAAAGAATATTGAAAATGAAGCTCACAGAAGTAAATCACTGCATTAAGAAAGGGAGTATGGTACACCTATAATGTTCATTATTATATGGTACGTGATTTTGCCAACTTCTGATTGGCCCATTCGCCACTTTCTGAGCTGTACCACATGACGGGTTGACCACTGGTGGAGCCGAGTACACCTCGCGTGCAGCGTAGTGCTAGCCAATCGAGCAACACTTTCTATCGATAAAGACCAATCAGATAACGCGATACAACGCCTACTTTGGCCCGCCTGAGTTGCGTCGTCATGACGCTGTGTACACAATGCAGTAAAAACTTATGGCCCAGTCACACGGCACACGACGATTCCTGAACGAAGGGAAAAAGTAAAAAACGTCACAATTCGTTGAGAAAAGGTGGACGAAAGAGCTTTTATCACCGAACATCCTGCGAAGCAAGAGTGCAAAAGGAACGCAAGAGGAACTTAACAAAACCGAAGCTGACGATCTCAACGCTTTAACGCACCTGGAGCCACAGCTGGAGCAGTGTGTGTCTGCGTCTCTGCGTTCCAGGACTTGGCGCTGGGACGGAGCTCATAGCACCTGAGTCCTGTAGAAACTACAGTCAGAATCTGTAGAGATCTGTGTGCACGTCGGTGGACCACCTGCTCTGGTTCCTCGTCCAGAACAAAAGAGTGATCATGTCCATCATTATCAGAATCCACATTGTCTGTTGACACGCTGCGCACTCCGTCTTCCTCCAATAAAAAAAAAAAAAGTGCGCTGTGGTCACTGCTGTATCACAGTATTATGTTCTAAGCCTTATATATTTATTTATAACAGAAAACTGTCAAAAGGGAGAATAAATATAAGTGTAAAGATGTTTGAATATATCAGAGCAGTAAATTAATCAGTGCGTGTGAACGCGCGCATTGACTCACGTGCGGATATTCCACCAACTGATCACTGATCCACAACGTGAATTCTTCCTTCCAGAACAGCTCTTTATATCATCATTTTGATTCATCTGCCTGTTGCCACATGTACAGAAGGACTGGATTGTCATTCCTACACTCAGATTGTTATATTTAATAGAAAATAATAAGCGCATTCAAGTACCGTCGGAAATTACACAACTTTTTTGTTGTTTCAAATTCAACAGTTGCTTGTGGCAAAATGAATTATATCCACACAAAAGATTAATTTTGGCCTATTGTAAGGTGGCCTGAGCCCATTGAAGCTGACTCCCCACACAGATAAAAAAAAAAATCCAAGCAAGCAGGCTGAGTTTGCCCTGTAATTTCCGATGTACATGAACGCAGCAGCAGCCTCAGCGCTCACAAACCGGCTTCTGCACTGTGTGAAAACGTTCAGCTGCTCCAACGAAGTCAAATTAAACAATAAGGTTACAAAAACTACACAAACGCTTAAAAAACGTCAAGAACGACAGCAAAACGAGACACAGACGAATTGAGGTTTTCGTTGCCCTTCGTTCAAAATTTTCAACAGTTTAAAAATCCTGACGAAGCGCCCGCTGCAGGAACGAGGCTGCGCGAAGGTTAAATGATGCCAACGACAGTCAATGAAGGTGCAGATTTCTTGTTTCGTCAGGTCTTTGTCACCCTTCGTTAAGTGCCATGTGACTGGGCCATAAGGGCACAGAAAAAAACAGCTGCTGGCTGCAGCAGCTCCTCGGTCTTCTCTCACAAATGTGTTTAAATACAGTCCATAAAAGTCTCTGTGAGCAGTCCTGTGACAGGACATGTCCACATCAAGTATAACTCAAGACATCTCCACTCACAGACGGTTCATTTGCGCATCTCGCACGCGCATCTCGCACCCGCATCTTGCGGTCAAAGTAGGAAAGATAAACTATAACAGAACTCAGAGCGCAGACCTGCAGCTCAGCACAAATATAAACTAGAAGATAAATCAGAGTGCACAGTCTGTCTGCAGCCAAACTGCACACTGATTCCTCTGTGCAGAGAACCTGCAGGCTGCGTTCTCACCTTCTCTCTACCCCCTGCAAGTGCACCTGACGCAGACATTCCTGCGTCGTCATGACACCACAGGAAGCTCGAGGCAGCCCTCGTGTGAAAGGTGCTTTAGAGATTGTGCTCATGAAGTATTTTGGACCTGTTGGTGCAGTATGACAGTAATAATAAAGAGCTGAAACTTGAGATTGATTTTTCTTTTTTGGTATGTTTGACAAACTCCCAATTTTCTTGTTTACCATATAATAAAACAGTTATAGACTTTTAATTTCGGTAATCACGGGTACACCTCATCAAAAGTCTATAATTATATAGTGTCCTCTTCCAAAGACCTTATGTTTTTGCACAATTGTTTTATTGTCCAGGATAAGAAACACTTTAATTTTGGAGATAATGATACATCTTTTACATTCACAATACTCTTGCTAATGCAAGACAACTTGAATGTTTTAAACATTAAAAGCATTTTATTGCAAAAGCATTGGTAGAAGTTTGAAAATGCTCTGCCATTCTAATTCAGCTAATGTAAACCCTAGCAGGAATACACTCAATAAACTAAATAAATAATAAAAATTTCCCATATTTTGTTTTGCTAACCCAAAACAGATTTGTGTACATGTGTGAGAAAGCATGATGGGAAATAAATGTTCAGAAAACAATGGGGTTTTATACCATCTATTTGTCGATGGGTCTTGCGCAGGTTCAACTCCTTCTAAACTATGTGGTGGATTTCAGTGATGCATCCCAAAATGACAGCACACCATGTGAATATGTGTATGAAGGAAAATAATTCTGTTCCATCATCTTCAAAGAAAGATAACTGGACTTTTGTTTGTTCTTTTAATAATTGTCAGTTACATGTCCCAGTTTGTTAATACATCATTTTGTGAGGTTGATCTTTAGTTTTTGTTTTGTTTATATGTCTATCTGTTTTTTAACAGAATGAAACTGAATGAAAAATTTGCTTCAATAATGGAACATTGCATGATTCATGCAGATCAGTGTTTTTGTTTTATTTTTTTATCTATACCATAGAGCAATCCTTCTAGACTAATTACTAGCCGTGACATCTGTGTGTGATTGTGTCTGTGTGAATGGGTGAACATGAGGCATGATTGTAAAGTGCTTTGAGCTTCTGATGCCAATGGAAAAAGCGCTATATAAATGCAGTCCATTTACCATATATGGAACATGATTTTCTGTCTGCACTTGGGTATGAATACTGCAAGTATATAAAATTTTACATATTATTAAAGTGCCTTTTTCATTAACCTTCTAGAAGTTTGTTTTTTTACAGGCCTAAATACATATAAACACCTTTCCCTATGTTTAGGAAGTGGAAACAATAACTGCTTTATCAGTGGAAGAGTTAAATATTCAGGTCTTTGGTTGGTTGGTTGGTTGGTCGGTCGGTCTGCGCAATTACTCAAACACAAAATAAATCACTGACTACGTTTACATGCAGCCAATAACCCTTTCATAACCCTTTCATAACCGGAATATTAGCAATAACCCGGTTGCGCACGGCCATGTAAACACCCGCAAAAACCCGAATTCCGTTTTTTAAAATCCCGAATAAGACCCCTGGGTTACTCCTTTTCTAACCCGAATATCAGGTCATATAAACACGCATCGGGATATCCCCATAGAAAGGAACATTATTTTGTGTTCTGCGCATGTCCTATCTGCAAGGAATCTTGGTCTTTTGAGTACGACAACTACTTGTATGTGGCGCGTGCAACCCACCGGACATCACAGAAGCAGAGGTAAACAGCGCATTGTGTTCTGCGTCCTTATCAGGCGGGCTGGTCGCGGCACCTGTCGGCATCACCGCGATTTCTCTCACTGCCTCCAATGCGCTTACTGAGTCTGTGGGCTCGGTAAACGCCGCAGCGGGCCACTCACACCGCCCCCCTCTCTGCTGTGCGGAGCTGCGCCAACTCTGGCAACAGGTCCAGAGACTACGCTCGCTGTTTTGATGCGGAACGCTCCAGCATTTGCGGAAAAATCCATACCGAAGCAGGGTCTCGGTATACCGCAGCCGCAGAGCTCCGTGGCCATGACTTGGATTCTTTGCGGGTCCCGCATCTGTACCCCCCGAGGCAGTGAGTGAAGGGAGAGCACGCGCATTGTGTTCTGCGTTTGTCTGTTTATAATCTTCTCGCCCAGAAGAAAAAAAACATCTATAATTGTAAAAACTAACGCTGACTACTTTGCGGATTTCGCCTATTACGGGTTATTTTTAGAACGTAACTCCTGCGATAAACGAGGGACCACTGTACTTCATTAGTATCGTGAAAGACATGAATATAATAATACAATAACATGGTTTTGGAGGGCGTACCATAGTTGTCATTTTGGGCAACTGGGCATGGACGTCGGGCCTCTTGAAAATGCATACCGCCCTCCAAAAGCATGTTATCTGCATTATTATCACTTTACTGAGATACACAACACGTAACGCGTACATAAAAAGTTGGCTCACTTTAACTTTTGTCGTGTCGGCTGGCGCGAGCTGCTCTCCAAATTCGGCAGGACATCCTCATCAAGCTGGCTGCTTTGGATGCTGTTCATTGTCGTACTATCCATGAGAAAATCATCCGGAATATCCATATTGGGACCAACACACACTTCTCGCCTTTTTATGTTTTCCTCTGCGGACAGTTTTTGTTTTTTTTTTTCTCTGCGGACAGTTCTTGGGCTGCGCGCGCTATGACGTCATTTGTTTACGCACAGCGGGCGGGTATAGCCGGATAGCGTTGATGTAAATCTACGATACCGGCCCAGCAATGCCCTGGTAAAGTGATAATAATGTCTTTTATTGACGTTAGAAAGTACCGAGATAGCGACATTTACAAGAAGGTGGCCGAAAAGTTACATGAAGCAGGATTTGCACAAACGCCAGACCAAACCAAGCACCGGTGGAAGACGTGCATCGCTGTTTAGATGGGGATATTCCAAATGATACCATTGACCATGTACAGGAGTAACTCTGTCTGCTTAAGCATGTAAACGGGTTATTCCTAATGATTCAGAAACCGGACTATTGACCTTAACCCGAATATTAAAGGCATGTAAATGTAGCCAATGAAAAACAACTGGGGTAAGGACAAACTAAATTATGATTATTTTGTTTTTTGTTTTTTTTTCATATTGCAGTTATGCTGTACTGCTTTAAAAAGTGTACAAGTTTCACATGTAAGTACAAAGTGAAAAATCAACTGACAAAACCTGAAATTTTTTCAAATCCCAAATTCCCACCACCACCACTACCCACTTCTTAACAAGTCTAAAAATGTTTATTTCCATGTAACATTTAGAAAACTGGTATCAGAATAGTCCAGTTTGATTTATTTTATAAAAATTACATTATACATTCAGAGTAGCTCTTCCTTGCGTCCATGCTACAAATCTGTCTAAATGCAATAAATATTTTGGTTTTGTGGTTTGTTTGGGGGGTTTTTTTGTTTGTTTTTTGGTGGAGGGGCGGAGGTCCTTGCTTATTTAGGCCATGATGACCTTGCACAGTGTGATGAACCCCCCCCCCCCCCCCCCCCCCCCCCCCCCCCAAATAAATTAACTTCAGTTCAATACAGTTGTGGATTCCTTGTTTCTGCAGCTATCTGCACCCCCTGTGGTCCACCCTGTAGGAAATAATGTTAAACATTGTGGTTATTTATGGTGTTTCTGCAGGTGACAAGGTTCAATGTCTGACTTAGGTTTGACTACCAAAATGGCCAAATTTTCAACATTACATGATTCAATGAGATTTCATTGATTCTAAAGTAAAAATTTCTCAGGAATTCAAATCTGAAAAGAAAAATGCAAAAATGTTAATAGTTTAATAGCCATGAACGATTTATTAAAGGAACCGACAATGCTCAAACATAACAAATGGAAATACACATCTCTCCTTTTAGATTAATAATAATAATAATAATGTCAGTACATGAGAACTAGATACACATTTATCACACTTGATAGAGGAAGAAAAGTAACAGTAAACATTAGGTTAAAAAATTAGTTAATCCTTTCATAAATCAGACAGTGCTTCTTGATGCAATAGCAACATGTTGTGTGACTTAGATTCACAAAAGGAGTCTGCACGATTCCCCCGACAGATCATCCAGTAGAGAAACATCCTTCCTACTGAATCTTTCCTCCCCATACCACTTTACAACTAATTAATTAAACTTGTTCCTGAAGAGAGATTTATGTTTCTTAGCACAATGTTTGAGATACTAATGATTGTACATATATTGTGATTTTTCAGATGGGCGTTAGGACCCAAATATTTTTTGCTTATTTCCTATTGACACAAAAGAACAGTCATTTCTAACTTGCCTGTCCTCACCAGTCTCTCTTGTAGTTATCTTATGTTGTTGGGGTCATAAGTATTTGGACACTTAAACTTGACCATTTGTATTAACAGTAATCCTCATTTATTTTGCCCAAATACTTATTGCCTCAGAAAATGGAGGTACTATGCAATTCCTACATAGTTAATGTGATGTTGTTAATAAAACCCCTTGAACCAATGCTGAAAGTCTGTAGGACAAGCACATCTTGATTGTTTAATTTCATCTTTATTGTGGGGGTGTTCAGGTGCAAAATCATAAAAATTGTGACTGTCCAAATACTTACATACCTGACTGTAGTTCTACTTTGTCAGAATAATTGACTCTAATGAACTAAATCTGTTAGTGGAATTTGTATTGTCAGATCCTGTAAAAATGAGGCTGTTTCCACAGCAACATCATCAGCAACTTGATTGCATAGCACAGAGCACAAACATAAGCAAATCCAAAAATGAACTTCGTCCATATTAATGCCACAGCAGTAGAATAATATAGTTGTATTAACAGAGGAGGTAAAGTGATAGTCATCAAAAACGCAGTACATGGTGGTGTGCGCGGTCGTCGTTAGTAGGCACACAATCCAAAACACAAGAGAGGAACCAGCTTAGCACCTTGGTCAGCTTGGCAACACGGGGTAGCAACTAGTGGAAAGCTGTGAGGTAACATGCTGCAGTGATCTCAGACGTAGAGGAGGTGGATGTGGTATTATGTGAAACATAATGATGACAAACATGGCAAGGCCGTGCCTTCCTTGATTGTCAGGTGATCACAACACGTGTAAAGTCCAAACAGACCTGCTATTTTGTGACTGAATGGTCAGTCAGCAGTTCCTAAGGATCCACATGATGTAAATTTTATTTGCAAATGACATGACCTGGAGTCAGTGTAATCAATGCAGTATTCATTTAGGACACAATATTGTATAATACATATACATTGACGGGACACTGGAGCTCTCTGGTTCGGGCTGAGAAACGCACCATGAGCAGAAAAAAAAATTGAGCGACTTCTTGTGAAAATGCTGCGTTTCTTCAGTAATTTCCACAAAAAGGAATTAAAGTATTTTCCAGACATTGTGTTCCAAAACAAGAATGTCTTCTCGTCAGGCTGTGATGATTAATCCAACCAAAATAACATAAATCAGATTAATGTTGCATTTACACATAGGCAGGATGTGTTACGAATGTCATATTTGCATCATTCTTGGCTGTCAAAAAATCTTCCACGAATGTCATGCATCACCCTCATTTCGCCTAATGTCGTGGATGTCACAACTGAGCATGTTGATCCATCTTGATTAGTGGTGATCCTTAATAGAGCATGACAGCATTCTTCTCTGATGTGTACACAATTAAACCCTACTGCACCGCATTCAGTTTCATTGCTGCAGTATGCTGAAGGAGGACAGTGATGCCAAGTCGGCTCAGTTTCATTCCATTTCTCATCAGCGCACATCTACAGCTGTTCCACCTGCTGCTGCTGCTTCGCCTGATGTTTGGTTAAAAGAGCAAGACGAGAGCCGCATGGAGCCACACATCTAGCTCTATCCGTCACCACCTCCTCTCTGCGCCACTCAGTGGCTCAGAGCCCAACTAAGCATGCAGTCACAAAGTTCTTCTGCTGTGGATTTTGAGGAGCAAACTGGAGAGATCTGAATTGTTCAGCAGTTGATGGATGAATATGGGTGTGTGGAGACAAATCACCTCATTCACAACCTGACAGAATGTAACGATGCGCTTTTACACACAGTAGCACAGAACAGTGGCAACAGCGCGGAACATTTTTTGCGTAATGGTTCCTGATAATTTGCCAGCAATACGTGCCATTAATCGTAACGCGTGGTAACAGGTTGCAGCAATTCCTGAGAACACCTGATGCCCCTGCCTCAAATCATCACATTCGTGATCAGCAGCCAAGAATGTGTACTTTGTGGCATTCGTGACTTGTTGTCGTTATGTGTAAACGCAGCATTAGACTTTATATTTACTCAGTGTGTGAGTGGTTTTAGGAAGTGGCTTCGGACTCTGGCTGATACAGATACAAACAGATGTAAATTATGGAATGTTCTTATGTCTCTCAACAAAGTCATGAGTGTCTTCTTCACTGATGTCTCACAACTTCAGTATGAGACTCATGTTGTAGAATTCTCCCTGCTAGGGAGGTTAAAACTCTCTCACTTTGATCAGACATCTTGGTTGAATAAATGATCTGGATCCTGTATCAGGATCCTGCACTTGTCACCAGGGTAACACGAAATGGGGGTGTGTCATTTGGTGGTGCTGAGAAATGGGGGCTCCTGATTGGATGAAAAAGCGGGGCGATACAAAGCTTGGTATTTTCAGTGTCTTTTTTGTATCGCCCTGTTGTAAGATTTGTATCGCCCTGATTTAATTGCCACAGTTTCCAGGGCAGTAAAATTGATAGGACAAGTGTATGATTTATCAGCCCTATTTTTTCTTGTATCTCATGAGGGCTGGTTTATGAATATAGGGCAGATTTTTGTTGTAATATGTGATAAGTAGCTGTATTATTAATATTCATATGTAGCGCAGCCTTGTTATGGTTAGTGGTTATTGTTATGGTTATGGTCGTATAAGGATTATAGCTTTTGCTGCTGAGCCAATCAACACCCAGTCCACAACCTAGTCACCTAACCAACTGATAAAAAACAAACAAATAATTCTCACATAACTATTTTCTTATGAACAGCAAAAAACAAACAAACAGATGTACAGTTACTTTTTGTGTTCCCATTAGTTAGTTAGTCATTGTGACATAATCTGGGGAATCATTCAGTGACAGTGGCACAACAGCAATGATGTTATTGGTGCTGAAGGTGGATATAGTGGTGTTCATGCGGTGTGGTTACAATTCAGTCTTTTATGCTGTTTTTCTTGTATCAACTCTAGAGCCTCGAAACATTGGACACATTGACATGGAGAGCTCATGCAACCTGCCACTGTGACATTCCTCCAACCAACATGGCATTTGTTCTTTCTCTTGCATTTGTATGTAACTGGACCATCACCAGAATTTTTGTCAAAATGATGCTAACTGGCTTTGAATGTAGGCCGTACCCTGTATATTTATTCGTGAGGATTTCAAAAGGATTGGTAATATAGACGTATAAGTTTACCAATAATTGTACCCTCTGTGAAATTTACCAAAAGTATTTGGCATTAAACAAATTACCATAAGAGTTCTCAATCCATAGTGAAGAAAATGGTAAATGGACTGCATTTATATAGCGTTTTTTTCCATCTGGATCAGACGCTCAAAATGCTTTATAAATAATACCTCACATTCACCCCGATGTGAGAGTGCTGCCATACAAGTTAGTCACTACACACCAGGAGCAACTAGGGGATTAAGGACCTTGCCCAAGGGCCCTTAGTGATTTTCCGGTCAGGCTGGGATTTGACCCGAGGATCCTCTGGTCTCAAGCCCAACGCTTAACCACTATGACATCACCTCCCTCAAGAAAATGAAGGAATCACTGTCCTGAATCAATTCATTGTATGCCATATATTTTTACTTTTCACCAGACATAGTGGGCCTACGAATTGCTCAACTCTGTGTGTGCGCGTGTGTGGTTATGCATGCGATATCTTTGCAAATACTTTTATGTGTCAAGGTGAAACTAATTTCACAAGGTCAACTTGATAAGACCTCAAACCAGTTTTACGTCTAGCCTGTTTCAGTTCCAACTGTCATCACCAAGGGGTCAAGTCTCTAAAACCAAGTGTATGTCATAATGGCACAAGGATTTCAAGTCATGGTCAAACATGGTACTCTACATCTTGTTAGGACTTTGCAGAAGTTTAAGGTTGGGTTTGTTGATGTTCTCTCGGGTCAGTATTGCCTTTATTCACTGTAGCATTGAAGGTTTTGCATATAAACACCCACAGTATTCTTGCTCTTATACAGGATTAATCTGAAACCGTAAAAAGCACTCAGACACAAGTTGACATGCATAAACCTGGTCAGTTGCCAGCTGAGTTTCTCAATCACCACTGTTAGGAATATTTGTTACTTTCCCCTCAGTGGCTGCACTTCTGAAGGTCAACCTAGCCGGCTCTCATTTGGAGCCACTCAGCATGACACAGAACTAAGCCAGAGCATGCTTTTGTAATATTACATAAAGATGAAGGGAGCACAGCTCACAGCTGTGACGGGCTATTAATTACAGTTGTGTGTGTGTGTGTGTGTGTGTGTGTGTGTGTGTGTGTGTGTGTGTGTGTGTGTGTGTGTGTGTGTGTGTGTGTGTGTGTGTGTGTGTGTGTGTGTGTGTGTGTGTGTGTGTGTGTGTGTGTGTGTGAGAGAGAGAGAGATGGGGCCAGCAACATACTCACAGTGCTCAATCATATCCATCAAATCAGAAAACTTTTGGCTTCAGTGGGGCTATTTTATGGTTGAATTAATGAATTTTCTTGTGGCTGCCTAACTGAAATCATCTCTCCTGTAAAAGGAGATGAAGGAGCAGCTGACCTTTACTGTTCAGGAATTTTCTTTATTACATCTCAGTATTCCTCCTTTGTCCCTGACAAAGGATGCAACATTGGATTTTGACAGTGGCTCAGAGTAAAACATCTCATCCATCTCGTTTCCATCAATCTGTTGGTCCTTCACTCACCTTGCCTCTGTCCTTCTTCTTCTTCTTCTTCTCCTTCCCTTCGACGAAAGGGCCACAGAGTGAAGGAGATATTGGGTGCATGGTAATTGAGTAGGTATTGATTGGACTGCAGCGTGGCATGCAAGAGGCCAGTGAGAGGCAGAAGATTAGAGCAGCACTACTGACTGATTCTTAGCCCCTATTCTGCAGGACAACAAAGGAATCATTACAAGGGGCATGCTTTCAGAAACCTTTTAGCAGCATGACCGTATGCCTTGTGCAGCTGCTGTTTCAACTTACTTAGTCAAAGAAGAGCTTCTTTTAGCTTGGACTGTATCAGTCAACGGACTAAGAACATCATCTAATCACAGTTGGCTGTCGTATTTCGCTGCGATGTCACCATTGGAGACGTAGTTGCCATGTCAGTATTCCTGGATGGAGAGGAACTGATAAGGGCATTTTTTGTTGAGGGTTGTTGTCCTATTATCATTTTGAACTTGTGTGTTTTGTCCCCCTTCTCTGTTTCTGATTGTTTTAAAACTTAATGTTATTATTTTGGGTGAAGCGGAATGCAAAAATCACAAACTCGTGTTGTCCAACAATTATCCGTTTTCAGTTTTTTAGGATTATATACATCTCTGGTAAGGCTGTGCGAACATCAAGCAGAGGTCTGCATGCTTGTTCATGCATATATAAGATCCTAAATTATTTTCAGTCTTTTATCCCTCACAGGTTTTAATGCTTATAAAATTGCACTCCATCCATCCGTTCATGCATGCATGCTTGCATATATAGGTACGTCAGTCAGTCAGATCAGTACGTATATCTTTCAGATCAGTATACAAGAACACCTTGTAATATGTTTAGACTGTACCATCTTGTGGCCATAGTTGAAAATACAGTATTTTTTCCCCTTAAAAGTTGATTTGAAATATAAGTCACAGGACCAGCTAAACAAGTTTTTAAAAAAGTTTCCACTTTCTCAATGATAAGGATTTGTTTTCTTATTTTTTTATCACTGTAAATTGAATGGTTTGGTTTTGAAGTGTTTGAATAAATGATCTGTCCTTTGTTTGAGGGAACCCATAATAGACATTTTGTACTGCTTTAATGACTGTACGGTCACTAACAATTGTCTCAGTTTAAGACAGGCTGTGTGGATTTGAAAGCAAATATATTATCTGACAGTCAGCCACATCCAGCCCAGTGGCACAGGCATGTGCCAGAACAGAGACTCAGAAACTGCAGTGAGAGCCCTGAGAGTTAAAGCAGGGGGAGGTGACTAAGAGGGCCTGCCAGCCATTTATGTGCAAGAACTGGTTACCATGGGAACACATTGATTATTTAACAATTTGGATGAAGCATGTGCCCTGCACTTGCAAAGGTTCAGTGGGAGTCTGTTTTTGCAGCTTTGCTGTCCCGAGGGTCTGCAGCCAATAAAGTATTGTGTAGAGGTATAGGTACACGATGCACGGCTGCAACACTGCTGAGGGACAGGAGGCAGACGCTAAACCAACCAGGCCACGATGATAGATTGATGAATAAGAAATGTTCTTAATGTGTATGAACAGATGGATGAAGATGAGGGGAGTGTGAGAGATGGAACACACTGTAGCGGGTGATTCTTTGCTGGGAAAGCAGGCTGGTGTGTTCATTGTTGTGTGTGCTTGTGTCTGATACACGCTTCTACCTCTGCAATCGGCTTGTACGTATCCCTGTGTTAGACCTGCAAAGTATGGTTCTGTTGGTTATCATTACATATATTGATTATTTTGCAATTAAATGTGGTCTATTGTCAGAAAACAAAAACATGATTTTGCAGAGCTCATATCTCCAAGTTGTTTTGTCTGAACAGTAGTGTCAAACACAAAGGCATTAATTTACAATAAAATTAAACATTAATCCTCCTAAAATATTTAAGAAATGAGTGCTGTCATTTTGTTCAATTTTTTTTTTTTAATCATCCTCCAACATTCATTCATTTTCTGAACCCACTTATTCCAGTTAAGGGTGAGGGGGTGCTGGAGCCTATCCCAGAGGTCACTGGGTGAGAGGCAGGGTACACCCTAGACAGGCTGCCAAATTATCAAAGGACTGACATGTACAGACACACAAACTCAGTCACACCTATGAAAGTTTCCAATACACCTAACTTCCATGTCTTCAGAGGTGGGAGGAAGCTGCAGTACCATGCAAACATGGGGAGAATATGCAAACTCCACACAGAAAGGATCAGGAGAGATTAGAACCCAGAATTTTCCTGCTGGGAGACATCAGTGCTGACCAGTAAGCCACCATGTTGTCCTCACCTTCAACGGTTAGCCTACCTTCAGTTAATTCATTCACACAGTATCAAACTGCAACAGTTCTCCCAGCTGCAAATGGGTATCGGCCTGAGTTGAGGAAGTAATCTGCGATGGACTAGCATCCAATCAATTAATCAATTTTTTTATATAGCGCCAAATCACAACAAACAGTTGCCCCAAGGCGCTTTATATTGTAAGGCAAGGCCATACAATAATTATGTAAAACCCCAACGGTCAAAACGACCCCCTGTGAGCAAGCACTTGGCTACAGTGGGAAGGAAAAGCTCCCTTTTAACAGGAAGAAACCTCCAGCAGAACCAGGCTCAGGGAGGGGCAGTCTTCTGCTGGGACTGGTTGGGGCTGAGGGAGAGAACCAGGAAAAAGACATGCTGTGGAGGGGAGCAGAGATCGATCACTAATGATTAAATGCAGAGTGGTGCATACAGAGCAAAAAGAGAAAGAAACAGTGCATCATGGGAACCCCCCAGCAGTCTACGTCTATAGCAGCATAACTAAGGGATGGTTCAGGGTCACCTGATCCAGCCCTAACTATAAGCTTTAGCAAAAAGGAAAGTTTTAAGCCTAATCTTAAAAGTAGAGAGGGTGTCTGTCTCCCTGATCTGAATTGGGAGCTGGTTCCACAGGAGAGGAGCCTGAAAGCTGAAGGCTCTGCCTCCCATTCTACTCTTACAAACCCTAGGAACTACAAGTAAGTCTGCAGTCTGAGAGCGAAGCGCTCTATTGGGGTGATATGGTACTACGAGGTCCCTAAGATAAGATGGGACCTGATTATTCAAAACCTTATAAGTAAGAAGAAGAATTTTAAATTCTATTCTAGAATTAACAGGAAGCCAATGAAGAGAGGCCAATATGGGTGAGATATGCTCTCTCCTTCTAGTCCCCGTCAGTACTCTAGCTGCAGCATTTTGAATTAACTGAAGGCTTTTTAGGGAACTTTTAGGACAACCTGATAATAATGAATTACAATAGTCCAGCCTAGAGGAAATAAATGCATGAATTAGTTTTTCAGCATCACTCTGAGACAAGACCTTTCTGATTTTAGAGATATTGCGTAAATGCAAAAAAGCAGTCCTACATATTTGTTTAATATGCGCTTTGAATGACATATCCTGATCAAAAATGACTCCAAGATTTCTCACAGTATTACTAGAGGTCAGGGTAATGCCATCCAGAGTAAGGATCTGGTTAGACACCATGTTTCTAAGATTTGTGGGGCCAAGTACAATAACTTCAGTTTTATCTGAGTTTAAAAGCAGGAAATTAGAGGTCATCCATGTCTTTATGTCTGTAAGACAATCCTGCAGTTTAGCTAATTGGTGTGTGTCCTCTGGCTTCATGGATAGATAAAGCTGGGTATCATCTGCGTAACAATGAAAATTTAAGCAATACCGTCTAATAATACTGCCTAAGGGAAGCATGTATAAAGTGAATAAAATTGGTCCTAGCACAGAACCTTGTGGAACTCCATAATTAACTTTAGTCTGTGAAGAAGATTCCCCATTTACATGAACAAATTGTAATCTATTAGACAAATATGATTCAAACCACTGCAGCGCAGTGCCTTTAATACCTATGGCATGCTCTAATCTCTGTAATAAAATTTTATGGTCAACAGTATCAAAAGCAGCACTGAGGTCTAACAGAACAAGCACAGAGATGAGTCCACTGTCCGAGGCCATAAGAAGATCATTTGTAACCTTCACTAATGCTGTTTCTGTACTATGATGAATTCTAAAACCTGACTGAAACTCTTCAAATAGACCATTCCTCTGCAGATGATCAGTTAGCTGTTTTACAACTACCCTTTCAAGAATTTTTGAGAGAAAAGGAAGGTTGGAGATTGGCCTATAATTAGCTAAGATAGCTGGGTCAAGTGATGGCTTTTTAAGTAATGGTTTAATTACTGCCACCTTAAAAGCCTGTGGTACATAGCCAACTAACAAAGATAGATTGATCATATTTAAGATCGAAGCATTAAATAATGGTAGGGCTTCCTTGAGCAGCCTGGTAGGAATGGGGTCTAATAAACATGTTGATGGTTTGGATGAAGTAACTAATGAAAATAACTCAGACAGAACAATCGGAGAGAAAGAGTCTAACCAAATACCGGCATCACTGAAAGCAGCCAAAGATAACGATACGTCTTTGGGATGGTTATGAGTAATTTTTTCTCTAATAGTTAAAATTTTGTTAGCAAAGAAAGTCATGAAGTCATTACTAGTTAAAGTTAATGGAATACTCAGCTCAATAGAGCTCTGACTCTTTGTCAGCCTGGCTACAGTGCTGAAAAGAAACCTGGGGTTGTTCTTATTTTCTTCAATTAGTGATGAGTAGAAAGATGTCCTAGCTTTACGGAGGGCTTTTTTTTATAGAGCAACAGACTCTTTTTCCAGGCTAAGTGAAGATCTTCTAAATTAGTGAGACGCCATTTCCTCTCCAACTTACGGGTTATCTGCTTTAAGCTACGAGTTTGTGAGTTATACCACGGAGTCAGACACTTCTGATTTAAAGCTCTCTTTTTCAGAGGAGCTACAGCATCCAAAGTTGTCTTCAATGAGGATGTAAAACTATTGACGAGATACTCTATCTCCCTTACAGAGTTTAGGTAGCTACTCTGCACTGTGTTGGTATATGGCATTAGAGAACATAAAGAAGGAATCATATCCTTAAACCTAGTTACAGCGCTTTCTGAAAGACTTCTAGTATAATGAAACTTATTCCCCACTGCTGGGTAGTCCATCAGAGTAAATGTAAATGTTATTAAGAAATGATCAGACAGAAGGGAGTTTTCAGGGAATACTGTTAAGTCTTCTATTTCCATACCATAAGTCAGAACAAGATCTAAGATATGATTAAAGTGGTGGGTGGACTCATTTACTTTTTGAGCAAAGCCAATAGAGTCTAATAATAGATTAAATGCAGTGTTGAGGCTGTCATTCTCAGCATCTGTGTGGATGTTAAAATCGCCCACTATAATTATCTTATCTGAGCTAAGCACTAAGTCAGACAAAAGGTCTGAAAATTCACAGAGAAACTCACAGTAACGACCAGGTGGACGATAGATAATAACAAATAAAACTGGTTTTTGGGACTTCCAATTTGGATGGACAAGACTAAGAGACAAGCTTTCAAATGAATTAAAGCTCTGTCTGGGTTTTGGATTAATTAATAAGCTGGAATGGAAGATTGCTGCTAATCCTCCGCCCCGGCCCGTGCTACGAGCATTCTGACAGTTAGTGTGACTCGGGGGTGTTGACTCATTTAAACTAACATATTCATCCTGCTGTAACCAGGTTTCTGTAAGGCAGAATAAATCAATATGTTGATCAATTATTATATCATTTACCAACAGGGACTTAGAAGAGGGAGACCTAATGTTTAATAGACCACATTTAACTGTTTTAGTCTGTGGTGCAGTTGAAGGTGCTATATTATTTTTTCTTTTTGAATTTTTATGCTTAAATAGATTTTTGCTGGTTATTGGTAGTCTGGGAGCAGGCACCGTCTCTACGGGGATGGGGTAATGAGGGGATGGCAGGGGGAGAGAAGCTGCAGAGAGGTGTGTAAGATTACAACTCTGCTTCCTGGTCCCAACCCTGGATAGTCACGGTTTGGAGGATTTAAGAAAATTGGCCAGATTTCTAGAAATGAGAGCTGCTCCATCCAAAGTGGGATGGATGCCGTCTCTCCTAACAAGACCAGGTTTTCCCCAGAAGCTTTGCCAATTATCTATGAAGCCCACCTCATTTTTTGGACACCACTCAGACAGCCAGCAATTCAAGGAGAACATGCGGCTAAACATGTCACTCCCGGTCCGATTGGGGAGGGGCCCAGAGAAAACTACAGAGTCCGACATTGTTTTTGCAAAGTTACACACCGATTTAATGTTAATTTTAATGACCTCCGATTGGCGTAACCGGGTGTCATTACTGCCGACGTGAATTACAATCTTACCAAATTTACGCTTAGCCTTAGCCAGCAGTTTCAAATTTCCTTCAATGTCGCCTGCTCTGGCCCCCGGAAGACAATTGACTATGGTTGCTGGTGTCGCTAACTTCACATTTCTCAAAACAGAGTCGCCAATAACCAGAGTTTGATCCTCGGCGGGTGTGTCGTCGAGTGGGGAAAAACGGTTAGAGATGTGAACGGGTTGGCGGTGTACACGGGGCTTCTGTTTAGGGCTACGCTTCCTCCTCACAGTCACCCAGTCGGCCTGCTTTCCCGGCTGCTCGGGATCTGCCAGGGGGTAACTAACGGCAGCTAAGCTACCTTGGTCCGCACCGACTACAGGGGCCTGGCTAGCTGTAGAATTTTCCACGGTGCGGAGCCGAGTCTCCAATTCGCCCAGCCTGGCCTCCAAAGCTACGAATAAGCTACACTTATTACAAGTACCATTACTGTTAAAGGAGGCCGAGGAATAACTAAACATTTCACACCCAGAGCAGAAAAGTGCGGGAGAGACAGGAGAAGCCGCCATGCTAAATTGGCTAAGAGCTAGTAGCTACGCTAAGCTAGCGGATTCCTAAAAACACGCAAAGTGAATAATGTGTAAATAATTTAGAGGTGATTCAGCAGAAGGAGTGCTTTAGTTAAGGCACGTAAAGATTACACTGGGAAACAAATCGTAATCTAGATAACTAGATCAATCTAACTGCGCAGATTAAACAGCTAACAGATACAGCAAAACACCGCTGTGCTCCGGAACAGGAAGTGATACAATACCGCAGTGAGAGCCAACCACCAGTAGAGGCAAGCAAGAGAGGGTTGCTTGCCTCAATCTTGAGTGAATTGCAGACGCTCATCCGTTTCACGCTATGATATCCAGGAATAACCTCCGGCCAGATGAGCCTCACACCCTGTATATGACTTTCTCCTTGTTCCTTTGACACATCCACAGAGCCAGTTTGTGCTCTATAGCACTGGGAAGGAATGATCAGTCACATTTCCCCACAAATGTGTCATTTCTTTGAGATGTCCACACAATCTGTGCGGGAGAAATGTACTGCTGACCCACTTTACCTCAGCTAGACAACCAAATGTCCTAATAAAGCTCCTGTTTTCAGTGTTCTGACAAAATATATTACGTTTTGTTCTTTCAGCAGGGAGTTTAGATCTGTATCTTTATTTTTGGCACATTTTTCACTGGATGCCCTGTCAAAATATGATACTGAAACCACTATAAACAGAAAAATGGTTCCCTTTAAAATATATTTCAGCCTTTTATAAATGACTTAAGCAACTAATCAATTCACAAAACAGATTAATTTATTGTGCATTGATGACTGAGCATGTGGTATACAGACACATCTGAACATGAGCAGCTTCAGCTTCCTTAAATTATTAATACTTTTGAATAAAAACTGAAGTAAAGAGTTGTTGGATCTTCATGTGCTGATTTTACTTCCTACAGTACCTTACCATTTGGCAATCTACAGCAGAACAAGACCCATATTCACCCGCAGCACACTAAAATATCTGCATCCCATCCTGGTTTGACAGTAATCAAAACGTGTGTGTGTGTGTGTATCTTTTTTACGATCCTCAGCCTGAATGAGGATTCTGTGAAATTAGTGTTTGTCCTCTTCCTTTCCTGTGAGGGGGGCTGTCACAGCACAGTATGACTCATACATCACTGGTGGTCACATTTTATAATCAGCGTTCCTCTGGGTTAGCAGGTTAGCGCAACGATAAAGACAGGTGGCCAACACTCCTGAGCAAGAAACGGTAATCCACCCTAATCTGAGTTACCTTAGTAAATCACTCAATGTTAAACTCATGTTGACATCAATCATGTTGAGATTATCGCCAGTGATTCCTTTTTGTTTGCTTGTTGTGGGAGATAAAGATGGGGGGGGATTACTAAGCAATCCAGGACTAAGACAATGCTGCTGTTCTGTATGACTGACATGTTTTATTGTGTTGCCGCTGTACCCGCAGGTTGTGTTTATTCCTTAGTATCGGTCCACTACAATGCTTGATAAGCACTGTTGACTTTGAACCCTAACAGGTGTGTTTTGTTACATGTGTTCTCACACCGGTGATTGTGTCTTTGCCTGTCACTCACAGAGGGATAATAGTTGCCAATGTATTCTCCTGTGTTAGCCTCAAGCTGTGTTTCACCGCTGCCTGCACACTACTGAAGGTGTGGGCTTCAGTTTTGGGGTGTTCGCTTTCCATCTCACATTAGGACATCACTGATGTGGCTGTGGTGAATGTCTGACCCTACGGCATGCACCGTTTTATAACAAGAAGGACATCCATTAGAGTGCATTCATCCACCAAGATCTAAAATACCCCATCTAAGCAGTGTTTAAAAATTATGATTTTGTATCTATATGAAGAGCAGTTAGAGCAACGAAGAGCAGGTACGTCAGTACAATAAGGAGGTTTGATGCCTGGTTATGATTCCTGGCTGTCTTTGGACAAGACACTTCATCTGCATTGTCTCAGTTCACCCAGCAGTAAATGGGTGCTAGCCTTGCCTGGTGAAGTAACCTGCATTATACTGGTGTCCCCTCAAGTAGGAGTCATGCACTCATCCAGTTCATTCACCGAATTCCAGAGATGAGCACCGGCCCCAACAGACTGCAGGGTTTAGTCCGAATGGGTCTCAAAGCCTTTATATGAGTTCTTCTCTTCTCCTCAGAATTAACCCTGTATGCCCTAAAATGAATTAAATTTATTCAACTTATAGAGCGCCAAATCACGACAGCGTCGCCTCAAGTGACGAGACCCCAAAAAGGGTGTAATCTGGTCAAACTTTCTGCTCCGTGTCAAAATCTGGCAGCAGCATTTTGAACCAATTGCAGACCCCTAATTCTGGAATGTGACAACCTCGAAAATTGAACATTGCAATAATCCGATCTAGAAGAGACAAATGCATGAATCAGGGTCTCAGCATCAGCCATAGACAGAATGGGATGAATCTTTGCTAAGAAAGCAGTCCTCGTAATATCTCTAATGTGGAGGACAAAGGACGACGTAGGATCAAAAATTACCCCAAGGTTCCTCACTTTGTCCGTATGATGTATGACACACAAGCCTAGGCTAAGCGCTAGCTGGTCAAATTGATGCTGATGTCTCGCTGGACTAAGAACCATCATTTTGGTCTTATTAGAATTTAAAAGTAGGAAGTTACTAGACCTCCAGCTTCACTGTTGCAAGGCAGTCTTGAATGAGATTACATCAGTTATCGGCATGTACAATTGAATATCATCAACACAGCAATGTAAGGCAATCCCAAAACGCCGCAGTATATGCCCAAGAGGTGCTATATAAAGGATGAAAAGCAGGGGGCCTAAGACAGATCCCTTCCCCAGATCCCCAAATTTCATGTCACTAAGGTTAGAGATAGTTATTGTACAAAACACAGTGAGAACGACTGGACAGGTATGACGTCAACCACCACGCAAGGGCACTTCCAGTAATCCCAAAGTGATTCTCCAGCCTATCGAGTAAAATATGGTGATCCATGGTACATGGTATGAATTTAAATACATTTATGAATTAATTTATATATATATATATATATATATATATATATTATATATACACACACACAGTGAGGCAAATAAGTATTTGATCAACTGTCGATTTTGCAAGTTTACCCACCTACAAACAATGGAGAGACAGAATCTAAAAAAAATTCAGAAAATCACATTGCATGACTTTTAAATAATTAATTCGCATTTTATTGCATGAAAAAGTATTTCATTACCTACCAACTAGCAAGAATTCTGGCTCTCACAGGCCTGTTAACTTTTCTTTAAGAAGCCCTCCTATTCTGCACTCTTTACCTGTATGACACCTGTCCACACACTCAATCAGTCACACTCCAACCTGTCCACCATGGCCAAGACCAAAGAGTTGTCTAAGGACACTAGGGACAAAAATTGTAGACATGCACCATACAGGACAATAGGCAAGCAGCTTGGTGAGAAGGCAATAATTGTTGGTGTAATTATTAGAAAATGGAAGAAGATGACTGTCAGTCTTCCTCAGTCTGGGGCTCCATGTAAGAGCTCACCTCGTGGGGTAAGGATGATTCTGAGAAAGGTCAAGAATCAGCCCAGAACTACACGGGAAGACCTGATCAATGACCTGAAGAGAGCTGGACCACAGTTACAAAGATTACATTAGTAACACATGATGCTGTCGAGGTTTAAAATCCTGCAGGGCAGCAAGGTCCCCCTGCTCAAGCCAGCACATGTCCATGGTCATTTAAAGTTCACCAGTGACCATTTGGATGATCGAGAAGAGGCATGGGAGAAAGGTATGTGGTCAGATGAGACCAAAATAGAACTTTTTGGTATCAACTCCACTCACCGTGTTTGGAGGATGAGAAGAACCTCAAGAAAACCATCCCAACCGTGAAGCATGGGGGTGGAAACATCATTTCTGGGGGTGCTTTTCTGCAAAGGGAACAGGACGACTGCACTGCATTGAAGGGAGGATGGATGGAGTCATGTATTGTGAGATTTTGGCAAACAACCTCCTTCCCTCAGTAAGAGCATTGAAGATGGGTCATGGCTGGGTCTTCCAGCATGACGGTGACCCCAAACACACAGCCAGGGCAACTAAGGAGGGGCTACGTAAGAAGCATTTCAAGGTCCTGGAGTGGCTGAGCCAGTCTCCAGGCCTGAACCTAATAGAAAATCTTTGGAGGGAGTTGAAACTTGAAAGATCTGGAGAAGCTCTGTATGAAGGAGTGGACCAAAATCACTGCTGCAGTGTGTAAACTTGGTCAAGAACTACAGGAAACGTCTGACCTCTGAAATTGCAAACAAAGGCTTCTGTACCAAATATTAAGGTCTGTTTTTCTGTTGTATCAAATATGCAGATATATATATATATATATATATATATATAAACACACATATATTTTTGCTCCAGGCATAATTGAAGATTTGAATTTTTCTCTTTTAATCCAGGGGAGAACAAGTTTTGTGACAAATTTAGTTAATTGTTTTATAATTTTGCACAATAACATCAAACAAATTGGAGGAAAAAAATGATCAGAAATGCAACCCTCAACTTTGTGTGTGTGTGTGTGTGTGTGTGTGTGTGTGTGTGTGTGTGTGTGTGTGTGTGTGTGTGTGTGTGTGTGTGTGTGTGTGTGTGTGTGTGTGTGTGTGTGTGTGTGTGTGTGTGTTGTCTGAAGATGAAGAGGGGAAAACACAAAAAGCGTTCAAGAGAAATGTGCAAACACAAGCACAGGCGTGATCATCTTGTTAAGCCCATATGCAGATTACAACTAAGATCCCATTGTGCTGCCTGGGAAGGAGAGTTGGGGCCACATCTGTCCAGAGTCATAGCACATCACCACCGAGTGGATTAGGTCAAATGTACGGCCACGTTCCCTGTTCCCAGATTTCTTGTTTTGTTTGGGCTTCGTTGGCCTTTAAGTGCAGTGTGACCGGGGCTTAAAGGAAAAATGCAACAGTTAATTTGTACATAATTTGTAATATTAAAATGCCCTTAAAAACAGTATTTACTGCTGACGTACATAATATCTTAGTATACACATTATCTACATATGAGTTAAGAAATATCGTCTTAGAATGATTCAGTGATTGAATTGAGTATGTGAAATATAGTTTGGAATCTCCCATGTGCCTTCTTGCAAACTGGAGTCTGGATTTCAGTGTCTATTAATAAAATAAATATGCTCACCCCTGTGGGCTTTTACATTTTTTTATTTTGTTGTGTGCAAGTCAGATCAAAATGAAAATTCTGTTTTTTAATATGCAGTTATTTTTACTTTTTGTTGTTCTTGTTCAAATTCACAGTTTAAAAATCTCTGCAATAAAAACTTAATTAAACACAAATATAAAGATGGAGTGTAGTCCATTAGGATGGACAATCTTTGAATTTTGTATCTGAATTAACAATGAAATTCTGTCTTTGTAGCCCAGTTTTTTTTTTTCTTTTTTCAGTACAGCAAGTTTGACATCACCACTGTGTGAACATCTAGTACAGTGTCTGAGAACTGGATGTACACACAGCTTTAGCTGTTGATCAACTGTCTTGGAATATTTTCGATATGATATACAGATTTTAACAGAGTATTAGTTGTTGAAACATTTATCAAAATGCCACTATTAGACAAAACATTAAAAAAACAAAGACCCAGAAAATGCATCCAGATCCTGATCAACACCAAAATTTCATGGCTTGCTCCTGATGAGGAGTTGATTATTCCACCCACTTCTCTGCAAAATTCCTTTTGTGTAATCCAGCAAAAACACAAACTGCTTAAAGTGCGACTTCCTGGATGGAAGTAATAATATATCTGTGATGATTCGGCCTGTTCTGGGTCCTAGTCATGGTTTGATCGCCTTGCCCTGCTTCTGTTTCTGATTATTTGTTGGTGGTTTCAGTTTATCGTTAGTGTTTATCATCTGGTTATGTTCCTTTTAGTTTTTGATTGCATTCTCTGTTTATCATTTACTAGCAAAGTACCTGTCTTTCAGTCGGTGAAGAAAGAGTGTACTAATTGTGAGTCACTGTGCAGCATTATACTGAGACAATGTATTACCTTCCAAAAGTAGCTATAACAGACACACTGAACCCTTATTTAAGAAGGTTAAACTTCATATTTTTTAACTCCTAATAATTATGAAATGACTGACTCTGTAGTGTGACGAAAATGGATGTAACGTTTAATTTTTTCTGATTATGTTATGAAGTTGTCCATAAAATTTATCTATCTATCACAACACCGGGTGGCAGTAAAATACATTTGCAGCAGTAACAGCGCCACTTAATGTATACTGAAGTATGATGGGAATGACAGATTATAATAAATTGTGAGAATGCATGAAATTCAAAGCAAGACTGGAAAGTAGGGATATCCCGATCAGGTTTTTTTTGGCCCCGATCCGATTCCGAGTCATCTGATTTTGAGTATCTGCCGATACCGAGTCCCGATCCGATACTTTAAAAAACTGAATGAACAATGAACAAATGCTAAATATATAATAATTTCATTTTGATGACCTTATTTTATTATTTATCACTTAAACAGTGCACTTCTCCTTGAGGTAGCTTGAACAATCAAGTAATAATCTACCAGACTTAAAGGTGATAGAGAGAGGTTGAATGGGGCATTAATCCTTGTTCTGTGATGTGATATGTAGCCCCAAAAAAATTGTTTGGGTCTGTAATGGCTCAGAACCTTCCTAAAAGGCTCTCTGAAACAGCTATGTTATTATGCTGGGTTTAGAATGCCTCGTTTGCTTTTAATGGCGTCGTTTCTGAGCTTATTTGGCAACCTCATTATGAAATGCACGTAGGTGTTGGCGCTGATCAGTTGCCATTGTTTGATTGGCTGCCCTTGCTCTCCCTTGCCGCTAAGAGGATTAGGGAAGTCTCCGGTTCAACTCAGAACAGAATGAAAATGATCGCTGAATCGCTCATTTCGGTGTAAATCAAAAATGGATTCAGCCTCAGACAGATCATCCAATCATCATGCAGAAGCTGGGCGTCCGGGCCAGCCGAGGCCAGCCCACTGCCCCATAGACCCCCAGACACGCAGAGCCTCCGATGGGCGGGACAAAGCCCAGCATTTATCCAATGACTCGTCTCATTTTGCTGCACTTGTCGCTATTGAAGTCTGTGGACGACGGTTTAAAGCACTGTGAAGCTGCTGGTTTGAGTGAGAGGAAATCCGCGTCGTTACCAGTGATAAGAAGCTGATTCTGAACAAAAGTTGAGCGCGTTGTAGCGAAAACAAGACGACAGTAATCTTCACTAACTTATTTAACAGATCACGTTTCAACATTGCTGTTGAGTGATAAATCTTGTTCCTCGCCCATCAACATGAAGTCAGCCAGAGGCGGACTGTGACATAGAGGTCCAGTCACAAAATAATAATGATAATAAAAAAAACGATACAAAATAAATTTAAAACAAAAGAAAATGTGATACTTACAGGCTGTACTGATTGCTGGGGTTGATTTTGTCGCAAAGTCGGAACTGACCCTCTACTGAGTATTAAATGCCGACTGAAGCCAGCTCGAAATTGTGCAAGGTTTGTGAAACAGTCCTCCGTGAAATGCGCAGAGCAAAGAAATAGTCGGCGGTTGTATGTACTGGGGATGCGGTTAAAAATGAATAAAAGCCATTGATCGTGTACATTGCTTTCCGTGGGAAGAATATGTAAAGATCATAGTCCGCTATGACAGCCTGGGAAGGCACACCTGTAGCTCGCCATTGCTCCTCTTCCAGTGTAGGAATGGGTGGGCACAACCTTATGAATAATTCATTTCGAAGGGGCGTGTGTGTGTGTGTGTGTGTGTGTGTGTGTGTGTGTGTGTGTGTGTGTGTGTGTGTGTGTGTGTGTGTGTGTGTGTGTGTGTGTGTGTGTGGGAGTGGGGGGGGGGGGGGCTATTGGTGAAAAAGTGACATAACTTTTCTCTCAAAAACGGATTGGCCTGTTTTCTAGGGGCAATTACTTGAAATAGAGGTTCTGAAACTTGCTGGCACTTTGTGTGTATTCCCCACAGCGGGGAGACTCTGAACTAACACCAAAAACATGAAAAAGATGATTTTGATTCTCTGTCCCCTTTAAAAAATGTACATATTTCCACATTATTTTATTTGTCTAAAAATAAATGTCAAAGGTTCCTTATGTTAAACAAGAAATGATCTAATCTGAAACAACAGGTGGTTTTAATTTATAGATGAAAGGTTTTTAAAGAACCATTTATTGATTTAGCTATTTTAATTACAGGTGTTCTAAACTTTTTTTAAACAGTAATCAGAAATTTTGAGGTAACAAACAACAACAAAAAAACATTTCCAGGCATTTTTCTTCAGACACGTGGTTTCTGCACTGATCTGTGGTTCAAATCCCCGCCTGACTGGAAAATCACTAAGGGCCCTTGGGCAAGGTCTTTAATCCCCTATTGCTTCCGGTGTGTAGTGAGCGCCTTGTATGGCAGCACCCTGACATCAGGGTGAATGTGAGGCATAATTGTAAAGCACTTTGAGCATCTGATGCAGATGGAAAAACAAAAGCAGTCCATTTACCATTTGTACAGATCACTGGTTTCTGCCACTAGTCTTCCGTGTTTTGGCCCGACGCGTCGTTCCTATTGGACAGCGCGAAGCTACGTCACAGCTCAGAGTGTCGAAAGTTCAAAAGTCAACTTGAAAAATAAAAGTAAAAAAAAACAACTTACATTTGCGTCCTGACAGTCCTCAGTGTCCCTCTGATGCTCTATCTGTGTTCAACAAGTTCAGAGCAGCGCAGTGAACGTGAATGAAGACGGAAGCTCTTTAAGACGCACTCCTAAATGTGATGAGTGCGCACATGGCTCATGCGCACACCATCTCTCACTCCGTTTTGCAGACAAACAATCACAGGACAATTAGTTTTTTTCTTTTTGTTAATCAGATGACAAATCGTCGTCCTGCTGCACACGGAAGGATGACTGACAGCAAGAGTTTCGGTGGGAAAGTGTCCATCATCCTCTTGTCATTCCATCGAGGCATCAGGCTGAGCACGTAAACACACAAACAGCAGTTCTGCAAAAGAAACTTTGCGCGCGTAACTCCCCCCACCTCTGTCCGGTTGAACTTATGTTTTTTCTTTTGTTCAATTAAAAAAAAAAAAAAGATTGGGTTGAACTTTGACCGCGTCAGCCTGCCGACAAGCGGCAATGCGCGCTCCCATCAGAAGCGTCACGTCAAAAGCCAAGCTAAAGCGACGCTTCTGACACCTCTAAAAAGCAACGCGTCTCACGCCTCTGACGCTTCTGACGCCTGAAAGGCCCATTAATCTGCAATAATGAGCCTGAAATAGCGCTGATCAAAATAATGAGGATAAAATCTATATCAGATTCCTGATCGGGATGCAACGTCCGATTTCGATCAAGTCTGAAACCACGTGATCGGGCCCGATTTCCAATCACGTGATCGGATCGGGACATCCCTACTGGAAAGTGTAATAAAAACATGCTGACATTTGTTTGCAATAATTAAGACGCAATGCTTTCACCAAACTATACTGTTTTTATGCTTTTTTGTGGGGCCCTGCCCGAGCACTAGTTTTGGTGTCAAAACAGGGCCTGTAGCACCCGAACCATAATAGCTGGTACAAATGTGATGGCAGATTTGGGGTCTGTGGATGTTTTTGCCCTAGAAAACATCTTCAGACCATTTTAAATGATGTACCTTGATGAAATACGGACGAAAAAAGCAGTGCTCAGTCACGATGCATTGAATGTCATACATGGAAGCTGGACAGATTCATACTCGCTAGGCGAAAACGCCATCTGGCGGAAATTGGCAGTATATCACAGATCACGGTTCTAATTAACCAGAAAATGTGGGCAATTAAGGGGTTTTGTGAAAGAGACGTGATGTGCTTCCGTAACTACAGACGATATGGGAAGATCAAGACCGCAGAGATGATGTGTGAGGTGAGCAGATCCAGAGAACATTGAGGACAAAGAATAGGACCTCCGCGCTTAGTATATAGATTCTTTGCTGTGTCGCCATTTTTTGCTTTGCCTGTCTTCTTTAGTCTCTGGTTTTGTTTTGTGTTCATCATTTATTTTTTTATTTAGTCAGCAGTCTGTTTTGTCATTGTGTTCTCATTAATTGCATTAGCCATCTTTAGCCATCATGAGTTCCGTTCTAGTTTTTGTCCAGCCTGCATTTGTTTTCATTGTATAATTATTAGTTGAATCACTTGTTTGTTTTGTTTTTATCATATGTTGTATTATCTGTTTTTGCCACTTGTGAGTTCTAGTTTAGTCTTTGCTTTTTATTTTCCTATTGTTTTTCATTCTGTTTTTCACTGTAGTTACAGTTTGTATTTCAGTTTCAGTTTTCAATTTATTTTCATTTATATAACACCAAATCACCACAAAGTTGCCTTAAGGTGCTTCACAAAAGTTAGGTCTAACCTTACCAACCTTTTGTAGTATTTCCCTTTATACTTTAGCCACATGGTGAGTTCTGTTCTAGTTAAGTCTCTGCCTTTTATTTTCTGGTTCTTGTCATATTGGCACTTTACTGGGTCTATGGTTTTCAGTTCATCTTCATGTTGAGGATTTTTATCTCTCTTCGTTGTGGGTTGTGTTACTTGCACTTAGTTGTTTCTATCTGTCATGCCCACTTGTCATTCTTCTTTTGTCTGGCCACGCCCCCTTCCAGAACATTCCCCACACCTGCTTCACAACATGTCCTGATTTCTCTCTCAGTATTTAAGCCCTCACTGTCTGTCTGTCCCCTGCCAGTTTGTTGAAGGTGTTAACCGTCAAAACATGAATCAGCTGCAAATTGTGAATTATCTGCAAACTGTTAATTGCAAAACGTGAATACTGAAAAAACATCTCCCAAAACGTGAACGCAAGTCTCACAAAATGTGAACGCAGGTCTTGCAAAACATGAATATCATTCATATTATATCTATATTTTTTCAGTTTAATAGTTGATGGATTTCAGTTTATGGATCAGTTACTGCAGGAAATCTTGATCGCAAACCCTATCACCGCAAAAATTGTTGTTTTTTTGGCGGGGGTCACTACAGCCGGTGAGGGTGGGGAGGTGAAGCGTAGGGACCGTCTACAATGTGCAAAAACAAGACACCAGAAAAATACTCAATATATTCAGGTGTGGTGTCACCAAATTCACTGCACACATCAGTGGTCTCCTGCTGGTTATACTACAGCAGTCAGTTTGGAAAAATGTGTAAAAATTGAATTTTACCATTGAATTTTAACATACCCTTCAACTCGGCTTCACCTCATGAAATATTTGTACCATTGAACTCAGAAACATTCATTATTTGTATAATACAGTGAGGAAAATATGGCTGTGTGTTTGGGGTCATTGTCATGCTGGAAGACCCAGCTATGACCCATCTTCAATGCTCTTACTGAGGGAAGGAGGTTGTTTGCCAAAATCTCGCAATACATGACCCCATCCATCCTCCCTTCAATATGGTGCAGTCATCCTGTCCCCTTTGCAGAAGAGCACCCCCAGAATATGATGTTTCCACCGCCAGTTCTTCACAGTTGGGATGGTTTTCGTGGGGTTGTTCTCATCCTCTAATCATGGTAAGTGAAGTTGATTCCAAAAAGCTCTATTTTGGTCTCATCTGACCATATGACCTTCTCCCATGCCTCCTCTGTATCATCCAGATGGTCACTGGTGAACTTCAAACGGCCCTGGACATGTGCTGGCTTGAGCAGGGGGACCTTGCTGCCCTGCAGGATTCTAAACCATGACGGCATCATGTGTTACTGATGTAATCTTTGTGACTGTGGTCCCAGCTCTCTTCAGGTCATTGACCAGGTCTTCCTGTGTAGTTCTGAGCTTTCTCAGAATCATCCTTACCCCACAAAGTGAGATCTTGCATGGAATCCCAGACCGAGGGAGATTGACAGTCATCTTGTGTTTTTTCCACTTTCTAATAAATAATCATAACAGTTGTTGTCTTCTACCAAGCTGCTTACCTGTTGTCCTGTAGTCCATCCCAGCCTTGTACAGGTCTACAGTTTTGTCCCTGGTGTCCTTAGACAGCTCTTTGGTCTTGGCTATGGTGGACAGGTTGGAGTGTGATTGATTGAGTGTGTGAACAGGTGTCTTTTATACAGGTAACAAGTTCAAACAGGTGCAATTAATACCTGTAAAGAGTGCAGAATAAGAGGGCTTCTTAAAGAAAAATGAACATGTCTGTGAGAGCCAGAATTCTTGCTGGTTGGTAGGTGTTCAAATACTTATTTGCAGCAGTAACATACAAATAAATAATTTAAAAAATCATACATTGTGATTTCCGGATTTTTTTTAGATTATGTCTCTCACAGTGGACATGCACCTAAGATGAAAATTCCAGACCCCTCCATGATTTCTAAGAGGGAGAACTTGCAAAACCAGCAGGGTGTTCAAATACTTATTTTCCTCACTGTATATTATGAATGATACTCACATTTTGCGAGACCCACATTCACGTTTTGGGAGATATTTTTGGGAGATATTATATTCACGTTTTGGAATTAACTGTTTGCAGATAATTCCCGATTTGCAACTGATTCACGTTTTGGGGTTAACAAAGTCTTTCACATCCTTGCCTTTAGTCACAGTCTTGTTTGCCTAGTTTTTGACCTTGCTTGTATCTCTGAACTCTGCCACATCGTGAACCTGAACCCTGCTTGTTTTTGTACCATGATTCTATCTGTTACCTCTGCTTTGTTGCCTGCCAAACCATGTACCGAGTCATTGCTTGCTTTTTGATAAAGCCTTTTATTACCTCAGCTCCTCTGCCTGCAAGTCTGCATTGTGTGTCCTACAACCTTCTGTGCCACGCTGCCACAAACCATGACAATATCAGGAGTTGACAAAAAGGATGTGATGTGCAATTAATGCACATAATCCTATAATCTGGTTATATCCTTTATATTAGTTATTAGTCTGGTTCATACTTTTAGGTTTTAGTTTTCTATCCGTTTTGTCATAATAGCCAAACTGAGCCGTAACAAACTTGTCTTTTGTGTGAGGGGCCTCACAGTGTTATTTCTCTCAAATGTGTGAAATGAAAGTGAATTGACATGTTTGATGGAGAGTGGATATGCTGTCCCAACAGCTGGAACACGAACTGGTATGTTTTCTGAGGTGACTGTAGGACGTCTGGCTGTGGCAGTTAATAATGAGCCGTCTATCTCAACCTCAGTCCTCATTCTCAGCCCTCACACCTTTTGGATATTTTCACTCTGCTGCAGCCCCACCGAGACTCTCTGACTGTTCTCGTGGCATCTGCTCATTTGCTCCCAAGCGGTAGTGTGTGTAGTGCATAATGTCTGCACGCTGCCGGCCTCACACACTGAAAATATGTATCTTTTCATATTCGCAGGCAAACCCTCCCCCCATCATCGTCAATGCAGACTCACTAGATGCAGGCCCTTATGTAAGTATCTGTCCTCCTCCTCTCCTGTGCAGCATACATCCCTCATTCTGTGCATGTATGTCATTGCAAGAGCTGCCATGTGGACTAACAATCATGATTTGATTCACATGGTCTGGTTTGTTTGTTTGTTTATTTATTTATTTATTTATTTATTTATTTTTTTTGGGGGGGGGGGGGGGGGGGGGGGGGGTCCAGCATGTGCATAGAATATACATAAAGTATACCATTAACATTCATACATTCTGAGGATAGCACAAACAGTGAAATACATATTTCGCATATAAATGAAGGTGTGTTTGAGTTAATAAACAGAAAGGTAACGTTCTGGATCGGATCATAGTCAACAGCGCGTGTAACCACCATGTGCTGCAATTAATGCAGCTAATCTTATGCGCATGGAACCTACTAATTTGTAAATTTCCTGTTAAGGAATGAACACTCCTCCCTCAAGGCATTCTGGAGTTGAACAACAATGATCGGTATCTGGATACGAGATTCAGAATATCCCATAAGTGTTCTACGGGTCTGTCGCGCATCCTCCCTGAGTCACGAAACCTCCTTCTTAACCAGCGGATAGTCTAAACATGAACAGTGAAACGTCTATGTTCCACGCTGTCAAACCAGCATACAGCATGCCAATGGCGACTTCACAAAGAGTTTCAGTGAGGTGTGGCATGGCAAAAATGCAACCAATTTCAAATTTTATTATTTGCTTTTATCCCAACAAAACTGCCCCTTGTCCCTACTGTTTGCAGTAAAACTTGAGTTTCTGTTGTTGTTCAGTATATGTTGAAAGTTGTTCCCAAATTAAAATGCATTAAATTAAAAAAACAAAACAAACACACAAAACTGTGATTTAAAACAAGTTACATACATGAAACGACAACAAAAAATATTGAAATTAAAATTTCCATGACATCACAGATAATAAGCAGCCAAGAACAGGGAAATTATGCTTTTAAAAACATAACAGAACTTGAGCGCCTGACTTCAGTAGGTAAAATCTTCCAAACTAAAGATGGTTTATGACCTGTTGAATTAATTGTGGGTTTGTGTAGTCTGTTTGCTGTCACTGTAAATCACATACTTTGGTTTTGGTCTGTTAATCTGACAGAACAGTTTCAAAAATATGACTGTCAAAGTGTAATGTATTTTGACTAGTTTTCTGACAGGTGACGTACGAAATGAACTCTTTAATGGTCAGCTCAGCTGTTTGGTAGAGAATATTTATCTGCTATATTCTGTTGAAAAATGTGAGGACATTAAAGGGTTAATGGTGAAGATATTCAACAGATTAATCCATAATGAAATTGATAAGTTGTCGAAAGTATGACACACAAAAAAGTGCATTTAAAAAAAAGAAAAAATAAACATGTGACTGCACTTTACCTGTAACCCTGTGGCTTTGCAAAGCTCCACACTGATTAACTAATAATAATAAAGTAATACTGTAATAATAACATTTTATATCACACTTTCCAACCAAATATAGTGATTCACAAAAAAAGAGAATAGAACACCAAAGACATAAAACACAGTAGTATAAATAGAAAATAGAATAAATAGAAAATACATGAGACAACTTTAAAACAGAATAAAAATGAATAACTGTCACTATTTGTAGGCGGCCAACAGCAGAAGACCTTGAAGTTTAGTTTTAAAAACTTTGAATAACTGCAGTTGGTAAATTATTCTACAACAGGTGCGTGTTCTTAAAAACACTCTGACCTGTTGTTTTTCTTTCTTTCTCCTTAATCTTTAACACACAAAGCAGCCACCCACACACACACACTGACACTGTCAACACAAAACACAGCTCATTTATTGTTTATCATTGAGTTTGCAGGGCCATAAACTTAGAAAATAATCTAGTTCTGATTAATCCAAAAAATGTTACTTGTCTCATATACTTCTCTCCTCGCTGCTTATCCTTGTGAATTAACATTTGGAAATTTACATTTGGTTAACATTTAGTGTTGAAGACAATGCATCAAAAACACATTTCTATGGAAATGCTTGGATATGTCAAACCTTTGCACAGTACTGTATATTTTATATTTGCATTTGTTGTTAAAAGATAAAAAAAAAATATATATGTCAATAATATGACAAATGTATGTATTTTTTCATAGGCTTATTTCTCACAGTCCATATTAAGGGTTACATTTTTGTTGTTGTTTTTGTTTTCCAAACTGTGTAATGTAACTAATGTTTTATTTATCTGATAGGTAAATGGCAGTGATGGGATGTATAAATATGAAGAGATCATCTTAGAAAGGGTAAGTTTGACTATTTTCCTCTTACATTTCTGCACTTGATGTCTTCTGCACCATGCAGTGTTATCCGCCCACTAGGTGGCGGTAAATAGCCCTCTACTCTCACTGATTCCACAAATCAGATGATTTTTTACCTCTTTAATGTTGCATGAGAATGGAAGAAGCTGCTGTGTGAATCGTTCTGGTTTTTACATCACTTCAGTCTTACGTTTGATGTCTCCTGTGAGTGTGAGCTCATAAAGATACCAGGGACGACTGTAGCTTTTTACATAATCCTGATGTCACCGGCAGACGGCAGGAGTGTGAGGCTTCTCCTGGTCACTGCACTTGTCGGCTTGGTTTCAGGCTTAGTGCTGCAAGCTTTATATTTGCGTTCTCGTCGCTGGGATTCATGCATGCACAGTTCATCTCTGACTCTTCCTACATCATCCTCTCATGCTGCTTTCTTAAATATGACATGAAGTAAATCGTTGATGCAGCTTTCTGTAACTACTCTCCTAAATTGTGGAGCGACCTCCCCAAACACATTAGTGAAGCACGATCAGTGAAGGAGCCGAAAATGAAGCAACTTCATTTTGCTTTTTATTAGACTGTTGTAATTTTATTTGATTGAGTTTTATTTATTTTATGAAGTGTTACTCTTCTGAGTTTTGCCTGTGCATCAGAAGGCAGAGCAGATCTTAGCTCTGTGTAACTCTGTGACAACGTCTGTCTGTCCGTATGGTCAATATGTACATGGTATCTTTCAAATTTGTGTATTTAGCTGTAGCTTGGAATTGTAATGACTTATTTTGATTTCATGTATGAAAGAGTTTATACAAATACTACTACTACTAATAATAATAAGAAGAATTATTATTATTATCATTATTACTGCATGCAAAACATTTAACGAAACTATGTGAAGTGGCACTTTAAAAGCTCTTTGGGTTCATACCATTTGGTGGTCAGGCCGAGTGTCCCACTCTTGCCTCCAGAGCAGCACTCTGGGAGGCCTCAGCCTCCTGCTGTCCTAATTTGTTGCGACTGTTGCTCATTAATTATAGAAAATAATAAAGTGAAGTCTTTTCCCAGCTGTCTTGTTTAGTGCCATCTCAGTGGTCATGGCTGTCAGATGCAGCAGTGTGCCTGGACCCAAATGGGTCCTCTGTCATTTCAGGAAAAAGAATGATGGGAGGTGGAAGGGACTGTGGGGGTGAGAATCTGTACCGTCGAATGGGAACCAGTTTTAAAGAGGTCATGTTGTACAAAATGAGTTTTGTTTATGCTTTGCTGTTATGTGGTTAGGGTTTCATATTAAACATTCCAAAATCCAAAACCTATGGCTGTACATGTAGAAGCGCCCCCCCCCCCCCCCCCCCCTCCACAACTAACATAAATTGTAGACTTGAGTGGCTAATTTTAGACTTGCGTGACATATGTCACAAACGTTCCCATCTGGGGCTTCATTCATTAACTGTTCATAATATGCACAGTTTTGTGCTTAAACCGTGTGTAGGAACATTTCTAAGCAAAGTATATAATTTATGAACTTAAAAATGTGTGTAAATATATGCACAGCTCTGACTGTGCAAATGCACAGCATGTAGTGGTAGAACAAGGGCACAACTGCCACTAAAAAAACATTGCTGATATCACAACATGCCATCTCAACCACATGTATTCTTTATTTCCTTGATTTAATAAGTACACATTTAGTAATTATGTAATGTTAAAAAGACATGTAGCCTCGTGTCAAAACCTACATGTCGTCTACGATGTCTGTCTGGTATAAGGCATAAAGAAAATAGTTTCCCTCCTGCAATATAATATTAATAATATGCCTGTTATTCAAGTTCCTTGTGTAATGATTCGTAGGTTTATACTTTTTAAAAAATTAGATATTTGTAAATGTATACATTTTTAGAAAGCTTAGAAAGTGAGGAATCTGGGCGAAGAAGAAGAGGAGAACGTGTCCACAGACAGCGGGAGAAGAGGAAAAGTAGAAGGGTGGAAATGAGAGTAGGGACTTTGAATGTTGGCAGTATGACTGGTAAAGGCAGAGTAGCTGGCTGATATGATGGAGAGGAGAAAGGTAGACATATTGTGTGTGCAACAGACCAAGTGAAAGGAGCATAGGCGATGGGCTCAAGTTACTGTATCATGGTGTAGATAGGAAGAGAAGTGGTGTTGGGTGTCATTTTAAAGGAAGAGTATGTTAAGAGTGTGTTGGAGGTTAAGCGAGTGTCTGACAAGGTGATGAGTGTGAAGTTGGAAATTGAAGGTTTGATGATGAATATCATCAGTGCATATGCCCCACAGGTGAGCTGAAGTAGAAACAAGAATTCTGGAGTGAGTTAGATGAGGTGTTGAAGAGTGTGCCCAAGCATGAAAGAGTGATGATAGGAGCGGACTTCAGTGAGCATGTTGGTGAAGGGAACAGAGGTGATGAGGGGTTGTATTTTATTTGCTGATGACACGACTGTGTTTTGTAGCGGGGATCATTTGGGACAGGTTCTGGACACGATGGAGAGAGAACTACAGATGTTTAAGGAATGGTTTGATTCTAACAAATTGTCGCTTCACTTTGGTAAAACAAAGTGCATCATATTTGGTAATAAACCCAGGATCGCACATGACCTACTATTTTGAAATTTGGGGAAACCACCTACAAATCTAACACAAATCACATATTTTTACTTCAAAAGAAAGCTATAAGAATTATTAGTCAGAAACATTATCATGAGCCAACAATCCTTTGTCTGTTATCATATTTTGAATTTTTGGGACTTGATTGATTACATTTTAATACAAATTATGTTCAAAGTGAAAAATACACTTCAGCCACAACACGTCCAGGACCTGTTTGAAATGAGGGATTCCAGTTACAATTTACGAGGAACATTATTATTTCAGAAACCAAAGATTCAAACTACTGCAAAAAGTCATTGTATTTCCATCAAAGGTGTAAATATTTGGAATAATTGCCCGGATAATATAAAATCACTCGGTAGTTTGACTGGTTTTAAAAGGTTTTATAAAAATTATGTGATTACTTTCTATGGCATGTTAAACTAGGTTTATTGATTCTGTTGTGATTGATTGTGTTTTGATTCTGTTGTGTACTGCTGTGTGCTGAATAAATTCACTCATTCATTCTGGGTAGATATGGTATCAGGGACAGGAATGTGGAAGAACAGATAGTAGTTGATTTTGCAAAAAGGATAGAAATGGCTGTGGTGAATAGTTAACTTAAGAAAAAGGAGGAGCACAGGGTGACATATAAGAGTGGAGGAAGGTGCACACAGGTGGATTATATTCTTTGTAGGAGGCGCAAGCCAAAAGAAATCAGAGATTGTAAGGTGGTGGCAGGAGAGACTGTAGTTAGACAACATAGGATGGTGCTTTGTAGGATGGCTTTAGAGGTAAAGAAAAAGAAGAGAGTGAAACTTCAACAATGGATCAGATGATGGAAGGTGAAGGAGGAAGACTGTTGTGTGAAATTTAGTGAGCAGGTGACAGAAGCACTGGAGGGGAAGCAATTTTGGACAAATTAAAAGGACTGCAGATGTGGTGAGGGAGACAGCTAGGAAGGTACTGGGTGTGACATTTGGACAGTGGAAGGAAGACAAGGAGACTTGGTGGTGGAACGAAGAGGTCCAGAAAATCATAAGAAGAAAGAGGTTGGCGAAAAAGTCTTGGATAGTTGGAGAGATGAAGAAAGTAGACAGCAGTACAAGGAGATGCAGCATAAGGTGAAAAGAGAAGTGGCAAAAGCTAAGGAAAAGGCATATTGCGAGCTGTACAAGAAATTGAATAGTAAGGAAGGAGAAAGGGACTTATAGCAATTAGCCAGACAAAGGGACAGAGCTGGAAAGAATGTGCAACAGGTTAGGGTGGTAAAAGATGCACATGGTAATGTGCTGACAAGTGGGCAGAGTGTGTTGAGTAGGTGGAGGGAATATTTTGAGGAGCTGATGAATGAAGAAAATGACAGAGAGAAAGATCAGCTCTGAGTCCTTTCTTGTTCGCCATGGTAATGGACAGGTTGACCGATGAGATCAGACAGGAGTCTCCAGGGACTGTGATGTTTGCAGATGACATTGTGATCTGTCGTGAGAGTAGAGAGCAAGTTGAGACTAGCCTGGAGAGGTGCTCTGGAAAGCAGGAGAATGAAAGTCAGTAGGAGCAAGACTGAGTACATGTATGTGAATGGGAGGGAGCCCAATGGAATAGTGCAGTTACAAGGAGTAGAAGTGGCGATACTAGGTGAGTTTAAATACTTGGGGTCAACTGTCCAAAATAATGTAGAGTGTGATCACAAGGTGAAGAAGAGAGTGCAGGCAGGGTGGAGTGGGTGAAAAAAGGTGGCAGGAAGGATTTGTGACCGAAAAATATTAGCAAGAGTGAAGGGGAAAGTCTGCCAGACAGTAGTGAGACCAGCTATGTTGTACGGCTTAGAGACGGTGGCACTAACAAAAAGACAGGAGGCAGAGCTGGAAGTGGCAGAGCTGAAGATGTTGAGATTCTCTTTGGGAGTGACAAGAATGAACAGGATTAGGAATGAACATATCAGAAGGACAGCTCAGGTGGGACGGTTTGGAGATAAAGTCAGAGAGGTGAGACTGAGATGGTTTGGATATGTGCCAGGCAGGAGGAGAAGAGGGACGCCAAAGAGGAGGTTTATGGATGTGCTGAAGGGAGGACATGCAGGTGGTTGGTGTAGCAGAGGACAAGTCAGAGGACAGAGTGAGATGGAAACGATTGATCTGCTGTGGTGACCCCCTAACGGGAACAGCCAAAACAAGAAGAAAAAGAAAGTGAGGAATCCAAAAAAAAAAAAGACTTCCATTTCTTTTCCAAAGGTTGTTATGGCCTGTGTGTCAAAAAACCTCTGCATTGATAATCATTATTTACCTTTTTGGCCAGAGACCATGCGAACGTGCAAAACATAAATGCAAACTTCATCTGTATCTGTTGCTCTTACACAGCAACAGATACAGAAGCAGGTTTTCATTCATGATTTGCGTTTACAGTTACTGCAGTGCATGACTCAGTTTGAGTCACATGGTTATAGCACTTTATGCTATTGCTTGCCATGGCCCCTGTCTGAAGTGAAGAGGTGCAGGAGCAGTATATTGGGTGGTCCCTCTCCCACATATATGAGCACAGTGCACAAAATGCAGACTGGCTCAGCAGGCCAACAGAGACATCTGTAGCATATGTCACTGAAGTATATAACAAGCTGTTTCAGGACTAAATTTTTTGCTAATGACAGGAGTCTCTCCATGCACTGACATAGAATTGTACAATTGTCAAGCTTTATTGAACCCAGATATATTTAATGAGTAAGGGTACATTAAAAAAAAACGTTTTGTACAGTACGACCCCTTTAAATGTTGTGGTAACCTTGAGCCCACAGTGGGTCCTTCATTGTGATTATATGTGTCACCATTCACATCCTATTAAAAATGCCTGTTATTGCTTGTGCACAGGGGAACTCTGGCCTGGGCTTTAGCATTGCTGGAGGAATAGACAATCCCCACATCCCTGATGACCCAGGAATCTTCATCACCAAGATCATCCCTGGAGGAGCAGCTGCTATGGATGGAAGGCTCGGGTGAGTCGCCTCCCCCGCATTTGCTCTTTTGTGCCTTCTTCTCTTGTCACACCTCTGTGCACCCTCTGTCCTCCAGCAGCTCTTTCTCTGTAGTAGTTGGATGGATATGTGGCAAAATGTCAAAAAGATGTTCACTCCTGACAGGAAAATGTAAAGGTTTTCAAAGGTATGTTGAATTAAAATAGATGCAGAGACATTTGACATGATTTCTACTCAGACGAGACGTTTTTAAGAAGGGGGTGTTTGTGTTGCTCCCCCACCCCCCCTCCAGTTTCGCACTCTGCAGTAAGAAGTTACAGTGCATCCAGAAAGTATTCACAGTGATTCATTTTTTTTCCACGTTTTATGTTACAGCCTTATTCCAAAATGCCAAAATGGAGTAAATTAATTTTTTTATCCATGAAATTTGACTCACAACACCCCATAATGACAACATGAAAAAAGTTCTCTTGCTTCTCTTTTATTAAAAATAAAAAAAACTAAGAAATCACATGTACATATGTATTCACACCCTTTGCGCAATACTTTGTTGATGCACCTTTTATCAGCAATTACAGCCTCAAGTCTTCCCGAATATCAATCAATCAATCAATCAATCAATCAATTTTTTTTTTATATAGCATATGATGCCTCAAGCTTGGTGCACTTATCTTTGGGCAGTTTTGCCCATTCCTCTTTGCAGCACCTCTCAAGCTCCATCAGGTTGGATGGGGAGCGTCAGTGCACAGCTATTTTCAGCTCTCTACAGAGATGTTCAATCAGATTCAGGTCTGGGCTCTGGCTGGGCTCTCAAGGACATTCACAGAGTTGTCCTGAAGCCACTCCTTTGATATCTTGGCTGTGTGCTTAGGGTCATTGTCGTGCTAAAAGATGAACCGTCACCCCAGTCTGAGTTCAAGGGTGCTCTGGAGCAGGTATTCATTCAGGATTTCTGTACATTGCTGCATTCATCTTTCCCTCAATCCTGACTAGTCTCTCGGTTACTGCTGCTGAAAAACATCCCCACAGCATGATGCTGCCACCAACATGCTTCACTGCAGGGATGGTGCCTGGTTTCCTCCAAAAATGATGTCTGGCATTCACACCAAAGAGTTCAATCTTTGTCTCATTAGACCAGAGAATTTTGGTTCTCATGGTCTGAGAGTCCTTCAGGTGCCTTTTGGCAAACTCCAGGTTGGCTGCCATGTGCCTTTTTCCTAATGAGTGTCTTCCATCTGGCCACTCTACCATACAGGCCTGATTGGTGGATTGCTGCAGAGATGGTTGTCCTTCTGGAAGGTTCTTCTTTCTCCACAGAGGAATGCTGGAGCTCTGACAGAGTGACCATCAGGTTCTTGGTCACCTCCCTGACAAAGGCCATTCTCCCCTAATCACTCAGTTTAGATGGGGGCCAGCTCTAGGAAGAGTCCTGGTGGATCTGAACTTCTTTTATTTACAGATGATGGAGGCCACTGTGCTCATTGGGATCTTCAAATCAGCAGAAATGTTTCTGTACCCTTCCACGGATTTGTGATTTGTGCCTCCAGACAGTCCTGTGTTGGAGGTCTACAGACAATTCCTTTGACTTTGTTTGGTTCGTGCTCTGACTTGCACTGTCAACTGTGGGACTTTATATGTAGACAGGTGTGTGCCTTTCCACATCATGTCCATTCAACTGAATTTGCCCTAAGTGGACTCCAAATAAGCTGTAGAAACATCTCAAGGATGATCAGTAGACACAGGATGCACCTGAGCTCAATTTTGAGCAGCCGTTACAAAAAGGAAATACATTTTTAGAAAAATCTGTTTGATTTTCAATTTTATAATAAAGTTTGAAATGACCCCAAAATATTCATGATTGCATTAGTTAGAAAATATGCAAAGCTTGTTACGTGTATGTCCATATATTATAAACGTATTTCCACTTGCCGTGTTGACATACAATTTTCTGGTTATGAAATAAATTATATCTATTTCTTTAAATACTTTGTTTTAGTCTTGTGCTGATCAAAATTATGATTAAAGGTCTGGAATGGCTGCAGTAGATTTTCAGATTCAAAATGAGCTGCAGCGTTCTTATTGGAAATGACCAAGTTAGATGACAGCATACCTTGAATGGAATATTCATTCCATGTGATGTCACTCTAACCCTGTTTCTACATCTTAAACATTAGTGAAATGCCAGAGCTTGCCCACTTCCAACCTTATTTTTGACATATTTAATGTCAATTATCAGTTTGGCACAAACCTTGTTGCACTGGCTTTGTGTTGGTTTTATGCTGGGTTTACAACAGAGTAACATGGTTAAGGCCTGACACGCGAGTTCACTTCAGATCGAAGCATGTGCACTTTTTTCATCCTTGTATACAGCGGCAATGAATTAAACAAAGAAGACAAGTTATCACTCTGTCTTATCTATCTAATGTATTAATTGCCAGTTTGGCGATAAAATTCCAACGAATTCCATGCCTGAGCGCTAGCAAACTCCATGCTGTGCAAAAAGCTTTTTACATTGGGTTTACACAGGTTTTACTGCAGAATTACGCTGCACCTGAGTTGGCTTTGGAACTCTATTATTTGCATGTACAGCATATTCACCTTTTTTCGTCCCAAGACGTCCCAAGAACCGAGACCTTCAATGGGTCTACATACACTGAAAATATAACGCAATGCTAAAATACCCTTGGCTGTATGAGCATTGTGCTATTTATAATTTGCAGTTGTTTAGTTAATTGCAATCCTGTTGTCTTACTTACAATTTGTACATGTTCAAATCAAATCATTTGTTCATGTTGTGCAAATCAAGGAAAATATCTTGTAAATGACACCAGAGGTGTTATCAGGTTACAAGAGCAGCGTTTTCAGTTTTTTTAAGTGTTTATTTTTCACTTGCTTTTACATAATATACCAGCAATGAAGCAGTTAGCAAGTCACTAAACTAGACTAAAATGTCATAAATAAGTTCAAAGGTGTTAATAGGTTCCCAAACAGTGTTTTCAGTTTTAGAAGCACTTACTTTTCGCACAACAGGTGTTTGCAATACCCGATGACCATATGTTGGCCTCGGGTAAAAATGGTGATTCTAGTTTCTGGGGTAGGTTTTGTGCTTAATCCAAATTGAGATGTCTTCTACAGAATATTCATGTTGATGCTTATCCTAGTTATTGATCATATGAAATGTCCCCATGCCTATTTCAGTTCAGCATACCTTTTAAAACCCTTGCATACTAATTTTTATGCTTCCTGCCAGAGAAGGACATATTTTTCACGTATCTGCTCCACTGTAGTCCAACTTCTTTACTCTTTATTTGATGCTCAGCACCACTGGGTCCCACCAGGCAACACTGTGTAGGAGGCAGAGTTTCTGCATCCCTGTGGCCCCGGGCTCTGTGCGTTTCCTCAAACAGAGGAAAAATAATCTTATGGATTGCTCTTCATGAGTTTTGTGATTATGCTGGATGTTATGCTTTTGTTGTGTTTTGGGACTGCCTACAAAAAACTTTGCGTCTCACTCCCCTATTGTCTTCCAGTGACTGACAGATGGTGTTTGGTGTGTACTAACAGTTGTCTGTCCACAGGGTGAATGACTGTGTGTTGCGTGTGAACGATGTGGACGTGTCTGAGGTCGTTCACAGCCGGGCTGTAGAAGCGCTGAAGGAGGCGGGGCCAGTGGTGCGGCTGCTGGTCCGACGGAGGCAGGCCCCACCAGAAACGATCCTGGAGGTCAACCTACTCAAAGGACCCAAAGGTCAGAGACACACACACCACCCTCACTGCAGATTAAAGTAACAGTACTGAAAAATGAGTGCAGGACATCGTGTTTAAAGTTAGAAATGAATTGACGATATATTTGTGAATAATGGTGTGTAATTTAATGGTGTGTGTGTGTGTGTGTGTGTGTGTGTGGGTGTGGGTGGTGCGTTGATGGCTCTTCCAGGGCTTGGATTTAGCATCGCTGGAGGGATTGGAAACCAGCATATCCCTGGAGACAACAGCATCTATATTACCAAGATCATAGAAGGAGGAGCAGCCCAAAAAGATGGACGGCTGCAGACTGGAGACCGCCTGCTAGCTGTATGAGCCTGAGTGTCCTTCTGACTCACATATTCAATGTTCACACCTCAGTGATTACTGATGTGGTTCACTGGCATTTTGAAGATTTGCAGACACATGGTGGGACAATCCACAAAGCATAAAAAGTCAGGAGTAATTACTGAGAAACTCATTTGGATCGAATGTTAATGGGAGCTTTATACGTGCTGGTTGTTCAGATGATCTCCTCCTCTTAAAATGTGCAAAGAGACACACAACGCCTATGTACATTTGTGGTTCTGTGTGGCTGTTGCCAAATTGGACCAATAAAATGACCCACCTCCTTGGTATGAAAAATCACAGCAGTTTATATGAAAGTTGTGAATATTTACAGCAATAACTTTTGTGAGCCATCTATTTATCAGATTACATTCTATTTATCAGATTACATTCTATTTATCAGATTAATTAAAAATACAAACATTTTACTTCAGGAAAATTATTTAAATGTTTTTACATATTATATTATTAGATGACTTTGATGTGACTGGTACAAGCCTAAGATCTGATCATTGTAAAAAATTAAATTAAACATACAGATACAGGTACTTTATGGTCATTATAACAAGTACAAGGAAAGGTAAGGTGCAAGCCTTTCACTACAAATATAAACCTAAGTAAGCCACACGCAGACTTAAAAGGTCTGGGGAAGAAAGAAAATAAATATAAAATTTTACATAAAGAAAAAAGTATGTTAAAAGTGCAAATTTATAAAAAAAAAGAAAAAATATAAGTACGTAGTAGCAAAAAAGAGAAAAGTACAAAACTTTGGATTCTTCAGTGGCATTTCAAGTGTGGCATGTGATATGGTGATTTGGTTCCAGTGGCATTCTTATATACAACTCCTGGCAAAAATTATGGAATCACCTCGGAGGATGTTCATTCAGTTGTTTAATTTTGTAGAAAAAAGCAGATCACAGACATGACACAAAACTAAAGTCATTTCAAATGGCAACTTTATGGCTTTAAGAAATACTATAAGAAATCAGGAAAAATAATTGTGGCAGTCAGTAACGGTTACTTTTTTAGACCAAGCAGAGGGAAAAAAATATGGACTCACTCAATTCTGAGGAATAAATTATGGAATCACCCTGTAAATTTTCATCCCCAAAACTAACACCTGCATCAAATCAGATCTGCTTGTTAGTCTGCATCTAAAAAGGAGTGATCACACCTTGGAGAGCTGTTGCACCAAGTGGACTGACATGAATCATGGCTCCAACACGAGAGATGTCAATTGAAACAAAGGAGAGGATTATCAAACTCTTAAAAGAGGTTAAATCATCACGCAATGTTGCAAAAGATGTTGGTTGTTCACAGTCAGCTGTGTCTAAACTCTGGACCAAATACAAACAACATGGGAGGTTGTTAAAGGCAAACATACTGGTAGACCAAGGAAGACATCAAAGCATCAAGACAGAAAACTTAAAGCAATATGTCTCAAAAATCAAAAATGCACAACAAAACAAATGAGGAACGAATGGGAGGAAACTGGAGTCAACGTCTGTGACCGAACTGTAAGAAACCGCCTAAAGGAAATGGGATTTACATACAGAAAAGCTAAACGAAAGCCATCATTAACACCTAAACAGAAAAAAAACAAGGTTACAATGGGCTAAGGAAAAGCAATCGTGGACTGTGGATGACTGGATGAAAGTCATATTCAGTGATGAATCTCGAATCTGCATTGGGCAAGGTGATGTTGCTGGAACTTTTGTTTGGTGCTGTTCCAATGAGATTTATAAAGATGACTGCCTGAAGAGAACATGTAAATTTCCACAGTCATTGATGATATGGGGCTGCATGTCAGGTAAAGGCACTGATTACATCATCAATAAATGCACAAGTTTACGTTGATATTTTGGACACTTTTCTTATCCCATCAGTTGAAAGGATGTTTGGGGATGATGAAATCATTTTTCAAGATGATAATGCATCTTGCCATAGAGCAAAAACTGTGAAAACATTCCTTGCAAAAAGACACATAGGGTCAATGTCATGACCTGCAAATAGTTCAGATCTTAATCCAATTGAAAATCTTTGGTGGAAGTTGAAGAAAATGGTGCATGACAAGGCTCCAACCTGCAAAGCTGATCTGGCAACAGCAATCAGAGAAAGTTGGAGCCAGATTGATGAAGAGTACTGTTTGTCACTCATTAAGTCCATGCCTCAGAGACTGCAAGCTGTTATAAAAGCCAGAGGTGGTGCAACAAAATACTAGTGATGTGTTGGAGCGTTCTTTTGTTTTTCATGATTCCATAATTTTTTCCTCAGAATTGAGTGAGTCCATATTTTTTTTCCCTCAGCTTGGTCTAAAAAAGTAACCGTTACTGACTGCCACAATTTTTTTTTCCTGATTTCTTGTAGTGTTTCTTAAAGACAGAAAGTTGCCATTTGAAATGACTTTAGTTTTGTGTCATGTCTGTGATCTGCTTTTTTTCTACAAAATTAAACAACTGAATGAACATCCTCTGAGGCTGGTGATTCCATAATTTTTGCCAGGGGTTGTATATATATTTACTTGTCATACAGCCATCAAACAGTGCACCTGACTAATGCCAAGCCAAAAGTTAGTACTCCTCTGAAGGGGAAAAAGTTCTTAAGAAAATAATTGCCAAAAAAAGAACACCATCTCACATTATCCAAAATCACACTCACCTATTATCCTGTCCTTGTTACATGACATTTACCAGAGCATGATACAATAGAAGGTGTTCAACAGTGTATTTTCATGGAATGAAGTCTTAAAACAGAAACTGCGGGAAAGTCAGTGGCACTTTTGAACCTCTACCTACTGCTTTTGACCTCTGTTAATGCTGTATTATCCACCAACCTTTCACTCTGCTGCTGAAATGCGCTGAAATCTCATGATACCTCTGAGCTATGATTAACTGTTGTGTTGGATGATGTGATGCATGACAGTGTCACAGTGCAGAATACTGTGCAGCCAAACACCTAAAGTGTTCAGGTGTTGATACAAAGCTTCCCCTCCCACCCCGTCCCTTCTCACACATTTAGGTTAACAACATCGTGCTGCAGGATGTGCGTCATGAGGAGGCAGTGGCGGCGCTGAAAAACACCTCTGACATGGTGTACCTCAAAGTGGCCAAGCCTGGTCCTGTCCACCTTAATGACATGTACGCGCCTCCGGACTACTCCAGCAGTACGTATCTACCTCGTCTTAGTACAGAAAAAAAATGAATAGGTACTTGACCTACATTATCAAAAAAATACACAATCTTTCTATTTGCAGCAGCTCACACAATAAAATGGTTTATTGTGTTGTTAAAACCGAGATGTATAAGTCACAGTTATCTTTTATAAAGGATGCTTCACTCTGCCTGCATGAGTTTTAATGTTGGATCACTTCTCTCCCCAAAACTGCTATGCCCAGACACCCACATAGTGAGTGTAGTGAATGCGCACAGACAAGCACCATCCTTCCCACAGAAACAACAAGCGCAGATCTCTGCCTCCCACTGAGTGTGGACGGTTTCTCACATCCCACCTGCTCATGAGAGCCCACAATGCCGAGCTCCAGCATCTCAAATTTCCACAAGATTTCATATAATAGGCAGCTTTTTCAAAGCATTTTTTAATGTCCTGAATGTTTGCAGTTGTCAACGTTTAAGCGCATGAATGCAGATTTAACCAGCGCTGAGATGATTTGGTCAGATGGTCTGAATTTGTTCGATTTTGCTTCAGTGCCTCAGTCAAGCCACCAACGGGAAGTTTAAAAATGTGAAGTGCAACAAAAAAAAGTAATGAATCTGACTCATTTTGAAGCATTTTAACAAGATCACCCTTATGGGTTAGTAAGGCCGTCAAGAGGGGCGCTATTGATTTATTCAGGTGGAGGAACAACAAACAAATATGAGATGCAAAGAGAGCAGGAAAGAAAGAACAAGTGATGTCAGTCGAGAAAACGCAGGTCACAACCAAAACTGATTGAATCCCAGCTTGTTCTTGAGTTCTCTGTTGCTTTTGAGAGAATCTTGTGGAGTGTTTTACTTGAATGAGTAAATTGTAATTTGTATTTTTCATTGGTCCAAATAACTTTTTTCAAAAAAGCATGTGCAGCATTACTGTTTGATAATGTTAACAGCATATAACTCAAATCAGGTGGTTTAATTCTTGTATCACACTATTATTTGATGGACAGGACCTTTTTTGGGATATGGCATTTGGCAGATTGAAAAATAAAACCAAGTCTAGTTTAAGACAATGTTTCATCAAAATTGTTGGCTACTTTAAAGATAGAATAGAATAGAATAGAATTTATTTCAGCAACAACACAGCAGCATAAAGACAACATATCAAACAAATAAAAAAAACAAGACCAAATTAAACACTGTGTGCCTGAAAAGGGGGTGGGAAGAAGCAAAGCTTATAAATTACCCACCCCTCATACCCCATCCCAAAAGTCCAAGTCCAACATATAATTACACTTATGCTCACACTCCTATATATACAAATAAGCAAATTAAATACATACATCCACAAATTTATACATCTTTTTTTTTTTTTTATGATTTTCTTTATATCCAGAAATTATTAATTTCTTATAATGTTTCTTAAAACAGACAAAAGAACTACATAATCTAATTTCCACAGGACATTTGTTCCAAATCTTCACCCCTTTAACTGAAACACAAAAACCCTTGACATTAGTACGTACGGGAGGCTTCTTAACATGATATTAACATGTGCAAAGTAATAGTAATTTCAGAGCGCACAACTCTGTCAAAGCTGTTAATCTTCTTCTGGTATTTTGGATTTAACCTTTATTTAACCAGGATGGTCCCAGTGAGACTGGGACAATTATAAAATTTTCAATTCACCTTGCAGGTTTTACGATTGTATCCTGATTAACAGGACAAATTATAAGACTAATGGAGTCAGTTAGTCCATAAAAAAACTACTGCATATTCAGCAATGAGATTTTGGATTCCAATACATGACAGAGTCTTTGGTGTCACTGATCATCTGCTGCTTATTTGTTAGTTGCGAATGAATCCCTTCCCAAGAATCAAGTCAACAGCAAGTTCAGGCACAAAAAGAAATGAAACAGTTACTTCAAAGAAATGACTTGCTATGTTCATATGCTTAAAACACACAGTGAAATTGTTGCATGAGAAAATGATTCAATGTTTGGAAATGATCAAAACAATAGACGGAACAATTGTTTCAAAAATTGCATTGCTTGTATTGAGTATAATATTTGCTTCGGAAAATTCAGTGTTTCAAAAGTCTTGAAACAGTGACACACTTTCAGAAAATGTTTACTGTTATAAAATGCTTGAAACACTAATTGAGCCAACTGCTTTCACATTATTCTGTTTTGAAACACTCAGCTGAAGCAGCAGCAATTAATCATGTTGAGTCATTAAAAAATATATAGCCAAGTTGTTTGATTTTGACTTCTTAAAGGTGAATGTTTTTGGTTTATTGTGCTAGCTGCTTTACTTCTGTCTTGCAGCAAACTGAATATCTTTGGGCTCTGGACAACATTGATCAACTTTTGTTATTTTTTGTTTGTTTTTTTTGCCTTTTTTTTTGTTTTTGTTTTTTTACCTTTTATGTACCTAAACAGCTCATTAAGAAAATATTTGATTGATTAATCAGTAATAAAAAATAATCATTAGTTGCAGCCTTGCACTCAACTCAAAAATATACAAATGCTTCAGAGAATAATTCATTGTTTTTGAACCACTCAGCATTTTGAATGAACAAAGAGTCAGTATTTCTATCGGTTTGGTTTATTTGGTCACATTTATATGGGAAAAGGTGCATAAATAACTAAACTTCCACATATATCACACAGAATATGAATGAATGAATGAATTTTATTTGGCGTGCGCACACACACACACATACTCTCATTAAAGAAAAACAAAATAAAAACAAAACTTGTAGGCAATTTCCAGTTTTGTGTGGCCGAAAGAGTGTAGGCTAAAGCAAAAGCTTATAAACACCCACCCCTTTTGCACTTTGCTATATATATATATATATATATATATATAATATGAACACTTATAACAACAACAAAACAAGCAGAGACAATATAGAGTAATCAGTGAACTAAAATATCAGAACAAAGATATTTATTTTGTCACAAATGTTACAAAAGAAGCATCAAAACCTATTTTCATATTGTTGTTAAAACGCTGTAAATGCTCAAAACACTGTAAGAAAGGTGTTGCAGTCTTGTTTTGACCCTCTGGTGCCTCTGTTGTGATCATTCTTCCTTTCCCCCTACTGGTCTGGCCCTCCCTCCAGCCTTCCCCACCATGGTGGACAACCACGTCAGCCACAACTACATGGGGGCTGTGGAGCCGAAGCCAGTGTACCCGCCACCCCAGGTCACCCCGTCCAGGTACTCGCCAGTTCCTCGCCACATGCTAGGGGAGGAAGACTTTACAAGGTAGGTGGCAGGCTTTCTCCCTACCCCAAGAATGATTCTTCACATTCCTTCTATTCTTTCAGGCTCTGTAGTGATTGTGGATGTCAGCTAAAGACCTGACGTGCACAATGCAGGTGCAATCATAAAGAGAGACACACACAATAGGCCTCATTCATGAAGCATTTGTAGGCTGGTTTGAAAGTTGAAAATGAGAACTTATATGGCATTCATCATGTCTTCTTATTTCAAAAATGCTCACTGCTTTAAAAAAAAAGTGTGTGACTGGTCAAGAGAAGTGGTCAAAATAACAATTGTGCAGGAGTACACCATATATGAAATACCAAAAAAAATACTAATTTGAAGCATTTTTATGGTATTTTCAAATTTGTAGTGTAATACACAGTTGCAAAGTTGCCTGAAAACTAATTTGAATTGCACTTATATGCAACTATATATTCTGTTTATGCCACTTTGAATTAGAGGCTCTTAAAGTACTGATACTGTTTGATATTTTTAAAAGCATAATGCTGATGTCTGATATTTGCATAGGGATAGTCTCAGTGCTGCCTTTTTGTTCACAGTCATGATTTCTATCCACTGTTGTTTTTTTTTTTTTGGTGTTTGTGAAGTACTGGTCCTTTTAAAAGGATCATATGTCTGGTCTTCTTAGTTTTGTGTCACTGCTTCTGTTTTTGCTTCCACACACATGAAATATGTGACAGGGAGGAGCTAACGATACTTGTTTGTCTGAACCCATTGCCCCACTTTGTCTATTTACAGCAGTGCTGCCCAATTTGAGGCCCGGGGGCCACACGTGCCCTTTCTCTTGGCCAGGCATGCCAATTGATGAGTTCTCTGAACATTATTAAATTACCATTAAGGAGACTAAAGAGAACTGTTTATATCAACATTTATTTTTGGCTCATGGCCCTCAATCGGCATTACTTTATGGCCCGTCAAAGGAAAGAATTTCGGCACTTTTGATGCACAGTAACATTTTTAGGGATGTGGAGCATACCACTGTTTTTACCAGATATATCAGACATTATTACTTTGTGGCGCATTTGACTGCTGATAGACTATATTAAAAATGTGTTAACCATGCATAGTATTAGCATATGTAGCCATGTTAGTCACAGTTGACCCTAATCTTTCAGCATCAACTTTTAACTGTTAGACTCAACCACCATTAGTGTGATCACATATGCAAATGCTAGCAGTGGTTAGCTTTTTTTTAATACTGCCAGTCAGTAGAGTAGTCCAACACCCAAGTCATTGCAACAGTCTTTAGGGTAAATAATTAGTACCTCCACATTCAGAATTCCAGTAATTATCTGAAAGTGTTTGTTCCCAATTTATCTGTTCATGGATTCATCTGTGCGTATTTTCCAGAAGCATTCTCAAATTCACTCCCTTGATCTCTCTGCCCTTTTTGGCCAGTTGGCCACAGTAACCCCTCCATCATATTTATACATCACACTTTCTGCCTGTCACTATTCTTGGTAGTAGGTGCAGTAGTGGAAGTCGCCTTTGTCAAAGAAATTACCCTGGATTTGTCTTTTCCTTTTGATAATGACTGATTGTCTGGCAAACTATTTGAGAACTGCCTGATCCTTGAACAAGACGCTGAATCTGCGTTGTCTCACTCAGTCTACCCAGCTGAAAAATGGGTACCATGCTTTTGTGGGGGAAGTAACTTGCAGTGGATTGGCGTCCTGTCCAGGGGGAGTCATAGACATTAATCTTCTTCACGTTACAGTGTCCGGTGGGCTTCAGGGCCTCTGTAGGACTGTGCAATTTGCTTTAAAGTAGCTGAAAGCAAACTGCAGGTATTTGGTAAAATAAACTGTTTTGCAGATGGGCGACGTGTGGTGGCTGTGTCCTGACTGAATGCTTTGCCTCTTGTCATTTCTCCTACTTGTTATGACTGTGAGTTAACCTCTGACCTCACATCCAAGTACTGGATCGGATGTAGCCTTCAAAGAAGCTTGATTAGCGTGTCCCGTGAGGCTTTGAGTCATCTTAATCCACAGCTCTGGGGAGGAGATTGTATTCCCCTGTCGTGCGTGTGTGTGTCTGTTTGCGTAAGTGTGTGTATCTGTGGCTGCATGCACGCATTTAAATGTGCCTGTTTGTGTTGTGGCCCTGCAATGCCCTTGTACAAGCTGTCTACATGACTTGTATGTGCATTTGTCATATCTTTGTTGGTATGTTTGCTTTTTTGTGTGTGTGTCCTACACTTGTCCCGTTCACTGTGATTCCTGTACCCCACAGCAGGGCTGAGCCTATTTACAGTGTCATCCACAAACCTGGGGACAACAAGGTGCCCCAGGCCCTCTACAGAGGCTTCTGTCCTTCCCCTGCTCCCTTGTGCCAAGGTCCACTACCCTTCTCTGGCAGGTACTGACCTAGTGCATCACGCCATACTACGCTAACCCTCCTGTCTGTAGCTCTGGATCTGGATCTTGAGTTTTACTGAAGGAGTAAGGCGAGGGAAGCAAGGAGGCCACCTGCATCACAGTAGTATGTTGTGCACAAATTATCTTTGACACGAGCAGCAGAGGAAGACAAATGAGACACAGAGGGAGGAGATGGAGAGGCAAGGTAGTTTCAGCAAAGACCATATTTCCACTACTTGTAGCTTTTTGTCTCGAACTGCTTGAAAATATTTCCATGTTATCAGTCCACTTCATGCCTACTGCAGTACTTGTACTTGATGTGTGTGTCACTTGTGTTGTTAAAGGGGAGGGGTTTGTATTCAAACTACTCCTCAAATATACCACAGATAGACATGGCAGAAATTAGGCTTTTAAAAAAATCATTTAAACCAAATGAAATAATTGCTTCAGAAAATAATCAGTTTTTGTTGGTGCTCATGGCACCCATAGAAATCATTATTATTCAGAAATTATTATTATTATTATTATTATTATTATTTGTAAATGCTCAAAACACTACATGAAACAATTGCTTCAGTTAAGTATTTTGAAATGCTTGTAACATTAAATGCATTGTTTACTTTTGTAAATGATTCAGTGTTACAAAAAGCTTGAAACGCTAAATGAAGCAATTGTTTCAGATTCTTTCTTTTGCAATTGTCATAACACAAACTTAATTATTTCACAGAATTATTCAGTGATTTGAAATGCTTGTAACACTCAGAAAATGTTTTGCTGTAGCAAAAGGCGTGAAACACAAAATGAAAAACTTAGTTTAGAAAATTGTTTTAAAATGCTCAAAAGACTAATGTAACAACTGCCTCAGAAAGTGTTTTGGAATGCTCAAAGCACAATTCACTATTGATTCACTGTTTTGAAATACTTTAAAAATTAAATGGAATTATTTGGGGAAAAAAATGACACACTGTGTTGAAGTATTTGAAAAACAAAATTAAATGGCTGTTTCAGAAAGTATGTTTTGAAATACTCAGGGCATTAGGATGATAGCATGCAGTAGAATGGAACAATTGCTTCATTTTGCAAGGCTTGTGGTGTTAACTGAAGTGTATATTTTAGAAAATTATTAAATGTTTCAGAAGTCTTGAAAGTAAATGAGATGGTTACTTCAGAAAAAAATGGCTCACTGTTGAAAATGCTTGAAACATGAAATGGAAACAAATAATTCAGTGAGTGGAAATGACCAAAACAACTGTTCTTTTGCCATGCTTTATTTTAGAAAATTATTCAGTGTTTCCAAAGTCTGGAAACGTGTACTTTAACATTTCAGAAAATGTTTACTGTTACAAAATACTTTAACCACAAATTGAAGCAATTGCTACAGAAAATTATTCTGTTTTGAAATACTCGACACAAAATTATTCAACTGCTTCAGACAATAAGTCATTGTTTCAAACTACTGAATGAGCCAGTTGCTTCAGAAAAACTTTCAATATTTGTAAATTCTCAAAACACTATAATTGCAGCATCTAGTGGACAGTGCCCCCCCCCTCCCCCCCAAAAAAAATAAATAATGTGAAGTGTTTTCTTCTTGTATACAACCATTTTTTACTTAATCAAAACCCAAAATATATGTGGAATATAGTGCAGAAATGTTTCCTCTTCTTCTTTGTGAAGATTTTATGTGCCTTTGTTTTTGCTCTGCTGCTCCAATTTAAAAATCCTACTCCTTTAGTTGCTCCTGATCTGATCACACGTGTGAATCTAAGAGCAGTGGCCTGTTTGTTGTGGTTTCGTACCTGATCCTCACAAACACTTACCTGCAGGACTGCAGTCTTCACCTGTCAGAAGGCATCAGTAAAACTAAACCTCTTCTTCTGGCCATTCTGCCTTCGCTGCTGTTTACTGCTGAATATCCGTTTTCTTTTCTTTTCTTTTCTTTTCTGTGAATTTCTAAATGTAGATTTCTGTCCTGTCTCTTCTGGTTCACTTATTTATTTTATGTTATATCCCCATAACAGCCACAGTGTGTCCATTATGTGTCACCTAATGTTACTGTATGAGCCGTTATTTTTTATATAATGTGGATTTTTTTGGCAGTGTGAGTGTTTGTGCGGTCGGCGTATAGCTGTAGCCGAGAGCAGCTTGTGGAGTTAAAAGAAATACCCTGACAGGAGGATGGGAGGGCTGACTGCAGCTACCCAACACAAACATTCAGCTTTACAGCACTGGAATGTTCTCCCTGCTGCTCTGGATATGTAAATATACGCACATAGACTTGCTGCTACCATAAATGTAATGGGAGGTAAGTGCCTGATCGGGACAGGGCCAGTAAACCAGTTGCGGCAGACAGTCCTGCAGCTGTCACAATTCATCTGCACGCTGGGAAAAGCAGGCCGTGCACTCGGGTCTAATTCTTTCAGCGCACAGGCTGCCGGCACCAATCTCTCACAATGTACAATACATTGAGACAATTGCTGATCATGTGCTGACACATACGAGCACCCGTGCAATTTCACACACTCGACGTGTCGAGCACAATCACGACGCAGGTCCATGCATCCGTGCAAACAGTAATAGCCCACGTGTATGTGACCATATGTGCACCTGTTTGTTTGCATCATCATGCAAGATGACTGCAGATGAGCATCCAGCTCCAGACTGGCAGGTGGCTACGCCTCTCTGCAGCCTTGCAGCATCCCCATTGGCTCAGACCGGAAGGGGTTATTTTAGCTGGATGCTATAGTAAGCACAGGCTTCTGCAGCAGTGCAGCAGGCCGGTTGTGAGGAGTGACTCAGAGCTTGTATCGGTGCTCTGCCCATCTGCACATCCCGCCTCAGTGGTGTCGTCGCAGACACGTTCCCCGACGCTCGGTCGCTCTTCTCCATCTGAGATTACCCGGTTTCTGGATCACTCTCAGCGCATAGCTCACTTATTCTGACCCTTACTAGATAAACCCTTGTGTGTAAAATTGTGCGTTTGGTGTTAACGTGAGTGTGCGTGCAGCGGTAACAGTGTGCACAGTCGAGAACCAAGCTGTTAGTCATAGATATGTGAAACAATGCATCTACTGTAGTTACGCAGCTTTGTTCAGGCACATTTTTTTGTAAATAGAGACCTGGGGACTGCAGCAGCAGGTGAGCTAAACCATTAATTTCTCGCTCACACACACACATACACACACACACACACACAGGAAATCTTTGCTTAGTGCAAGAATTCAGTCATCAGTAACTCAGAATACTTTATCGTTTGGTGTTTTAAAAGCCGAAGATCGTGACAGATAATTAGAGCAGATTCAGCTGAGCACTTGTGATTTAGGTGTTAATCATGCATCGCTCCACTTTATTCTTAGTCACAGTGACAGGAATGACATACAGTGTTGTGTGAAAGTTTTAGGCACTCTAGAATTTTTACTGAAAACAACGCTTAATCCATTTTATTAATTTTTTCCTTCAACATTGAGTAGAAAAAGAAAAAATCCTTCTTAATCATATGCCAAAATGTCTGTATTATCTCAGAAATGTAATTGGCTTTAATAATTCTGTCAAAGAAATGAATTGGTTATTAGGCTGCAAACCTAAAAAAAAAGGGTTTCCATGACAACACACAGTTGCTAAATGTGCACACAATAATGTGATTAAATACAACCTGATTTTCTTGCAAACTGAAGGAGACCACCTAAGACAAAATGTCATTTTTTTCAATTTAAAAAGATGTATTCATTTGTTTTTGAATAGTAGACAAGTAACGTACATGCTCGTGCATGTACAGACTATGCACTAATAGCCTTTAAAGTGTAGGTGACACCAAAAAATGTGCAGAAATAATCACTAAAAATTATGAAATGTTGATATTTTTAAAAATCCTAGAAAATAAGTCACTAAATGCACAGTTGAAGGATAAACAGCTGTCGGAAGCCAGCGCTCTATTTCAGCCGTCAGCCGCGGCCATATTGTTGCTACGTCATCACAAGAACGGCACCTGTTGATTCAAGTCCAAATCAATTGTAAACACGGCAGAGGTCGAGCTGTTTTCGGACAATTTTTTTGTTTGTTTTTAAAGTCCAGTCTAAATGTGTTTCTGAAGAAGCTGTGAAAGACACAGCCTTATGGTTTTGAGCCCTATTTAGATGATAGTGAGGGAGAAAAAATGTTCAGTCTGACAACAGTGACAATATTGGCAGAGTTCAGAACACAGAATAGTGATTATAAAATAAATAAATACGGCAGGCGATTTTGGCATGCAGGTGATACTTCTTTTTTGCCAGCTCTTTGAATACAGTTAATATACTGTACGTTAGTAGCGTACGGAGCCTGGGAAGTGTCATCACAAAATGTTTTGCATGTGGATAGAATGTGCGCACGTTTTACGATACTGTGTGCACATTTTATTGTATTGTGTGCATGTTTTATTATATTGTGCGCACATTTTACGATATTGTGCGCACATTTTACGATACTGTGCGCACGTTTTATTATATTGTGCACACGTTTTACTATACTGTGTGCACATTTTATTATATTGTGCGCTCGTTTTACTATACTGTACGCAACGGTTTATTATATTGAGCGCTTGTGTTACTATACTGTGCACAATGTTTTATTATATTGTGCGCTCGTTTTACTATACTGTGCGCAACGTTTTATTATGTTATGCACACATTTTACTATATTGTGCGCTCATTTTATTATATTGTACGTTCATTTTACTATATTGTGCGCATGTTTTATTATATTGTGCGATCGTTATTAAATATTAAAACCATTCACACAAGGAGTAAATATGGGTCATTCCATGTGAAATCATCCAGGGGTGCCAGGTGACCCCCTCAGATTTTTATGAAAAAATTCACTAATGTTTATCCATCAATATAATGGAGAAATCTGAAGTTTTAGGTCCATAGGTCAAACCAAATTGAAACAACAGCCCATGGAACTTTTTAGTTTTTTTCTTAGTTTTTGGACAGTTGTGTTTCGGCCAAGTTTGAGCTTTTACTGCAGGCCCTGTGTTGCATGTGGGAAGCTGGTATTTGCTGCTTTGGGCTAATTTTACCTATAGAATCAGAAAATGCAGTCATTGTGCTACTATCACCACTAGTTTCGGCACAATCGGGGCCTCAAAAGGGCCAAAAACCAATAATCACAAATATTTTCCCATTTTGTAAGCATCACTGCTCTATAAATTTGCAAGATGAAGAGTTGATATTTGGCACAATTATACTGTCAATATGTTTTTAGAAGGAAATCCAACCTTTATATACACATTTTAAACAGAAATGCTACAAATGAAATTTTTCTGTCATCTTTTGAAATTTTACCAAAAATGTACCATTTTCAAGGTCATGAAGTACCACAATATTAAAGTAATGTAATTTGATTACTTTCAATTACTTCTGGATTACTCCAATATCAAATATGCTAATACAGACAAAAGAAACTAAATAGAAATAGTCTTGACCACATAGTACAGTTTAAGTAAAAATAAAACTGTTTCTTTTACATGGCATGCTCTGTTTTACTTCACATTATGAATTAAGAGCACCCACAATATTGTTTTAAACACACCCAATGTTCACTTGCTAAATTTTCAACAAAAAATGCCAAACAAATGAAGGATAATGAAAACTCAGGCGGTGTGTGGATGAATTTGTAATTAAAAGTGGCTTGCAGAACAATATACAAAACAAAAAAAAGTCTGCTACTTGTTCAGGAAACATAAAATTATCTTACTTTAGTCTTTCACATAGCATTCGCACCATGTTTAACATATCAGTCCACTTATTGAACTTTCAAAATAAGAACAAAAGCATAATGAAAACCATTAAGTAAATACTGTCAGTAAGGAGGCGTGATCGCCATTTTAAATCCGGGCAAGTTAGTGAGTTGCGTGCATAGAAGTTGTTGCGCATGTTGGCGAAGCCACAAACGGAGGAACAAGGGATATTTCCTTCCATAAGTAAGTGGTTTTGGTTATTCTCGTCACTTTGTCCGTGATATTTGGATGATAAACAGCTGTATGTTAATTCTTCACTTATGTCTAGTCTATATTGATATTTTTCACTGCTTATCAATCAATCAATCAATCAATTTTTTTATATAGCGCCAAATCACAACAAACAGTTGCCCGAAGGCGCTTTATATTGTAAGGCAAGGCCATACAATAATTATGTAAAACCCCAACGGTCAAAACGACCCCCTGTGAGCAAGCACTTGGCTACAGTGGGAAGGAAAAACTCCCTTTTAACAGGAAGAAACCTCCAGCAGAACCAGGCTCAGGGAGGGGCAGTCTTCTGCTGGGACTGGTTGGGGCTGAGGGAGAGAACCAGGAAAAAGACATGCTGTGGAGGGGAGCAGACATCGATCACTAATGATTAAATGCAGAGTGGTGCATACAGAGCAAAAAGAGAAAGAAACAGTGCATCATGGGAACCCCCCAGCAGTCTACGTCTATAGCAGCATAACTAAGGGATGGTTCAGGGTCACCTGATCCAGCCCTAACTATAAGCTTTAGCAAAAAGGAAAGTTTTAAGCCTAATCTTAAAAGTAGAGAGGGTGTCTGTCTCCCTGATCTGAATTGGGAGCTGGTTCCACAGGAGAGGAGCCTGAAAGCTGAAGGCTCTGCCTCCCATTCTACTCTTACAAACCCTAGGAACTACAAGTAAGCCTGCAGTCTGAGAGCGAAGCGCTCTATTGGGGTGATATGGTACTACGAGGTCCCTAAGATAAGATGGGACCTGATTATTCAAAACCTTATAAGTAAGAAGAAGAATTTTAAATTCTATTCTAGAATTAACAGGAAGCCAATGAAGAGAGGCCAATATGGGTGAGATATGCTCTCTCCTTCTAGTCCCCGTCAGTACTCTAGCTGCAGCATTTTGAATTAACATAAGGCTTTTTAGGGAACTTTTAGGACAACCTGATAATAATGAATTACAATAGTCCAGCCTAGAGGAAATAAATGCATGAATTAGTTTTTCAGCATCACTCTGAGACAAGACCTTTCTGATTTTAGAGATATTGCGTAAATGCAAAAAAGCAGTCCTACATATTTGTTTAATATGCGCTTTGAATGACATATCCTGATCAAAAATGACTCCAAGATTTCTCACAGTATTACTAGAGGTCAGGGTAATGCCATCCAGAGTAAGGATCTGGTTAGACACCATGTTTCTAAGATTTGTGGGGCCAAGTACAATAACTTCAGTTTTATCTGAGTTTAAAAGCAGGAAATTAGAGGTCATCCATGTCTTTATGTCTGTAAGACAATCCTGCAGTTTAGCTAATTGGTGTGTGTCCTCTGGCTTCATGGATAGATAAAGCTGGGTATCATCTGCGTAACAATGAAAATTTAAGCAATACTGTCTAATAATACTGCCTAAGGGAAGCATGTATAAAGTGAATAAAATTGGTCCTAGCACAGAACCTTGTGGAACTCCATAATTAACTTTAGTCTGTGAAGAAGATTCCCCATTTACATGAACAAATTGTAATCTATTAGACAAATATGATTCAAACCACCGCAGCGCAGTGCCTTTAATACCTATGGCATGCTCTAATCTCTGTAATAAAATTTTATGGTCAACAGTATCAAAAGCAGCACTGAGGTCTAACAGAACAAGCACAGAGATGAGTCCACTGTCCGAGGCCATAAGAAGATCATTTGTAACCTTCACTAATGCTGTTTCTGTACTATGATGAATTCTAAAACCTGACTGAAACTCTTCAAATAGACCATTCCTCTGCAGATGATCAGTTAGCTGTTTTACAACTACCCTTTCAAGAATTTTTGAGAGAAAAGGAAGGTTGGAGATTGGCCTATAATTAGCTAAGATAGCTGGGTCAAGTGATGGCTTTTTAAGTAATGGTTTAATTACTGCCACCTTAAAAGCCTGTGGTACATAGCCAACTAACAAAGATAGATTGAGCATATTTAAGATCGAAGCATTAAATAATGGTAGGGCTTCCTTGAGCAGCCTGGTAGGAATGGGGTCTAATAAACATGTTGATGGTTTGGATGAAGTAACTAATGAAAATAACTCAGACAGAACAATCGGAGAGAAAGAGTCTAACCAAATACCGGCATCACTGAAAGCAGCCAAAGATAACGATACGTCTTTGGGATGGTTATGAGTAATTTTTTCTCTAATAGTTAAAATTTTGTTAGCAAAGAAAGTCATGAAGTCATTACTAGTTAAAGTTAATGGAATACTCAGCTCAATAGAGCTCTGACTCTTTGTCAGCCTGGCTACAGTGCTGAAAAGAAACCTGGGGTTGTTCTTATTTTCTTATTTTATTTTCTTATTATTATTAGTGATGAGTAGAAAGATGTCCTAGCTTTACGGAGGGCTTTTTTATAGAGCAACAGACTCTTTTTCCAGGCTAAGTGAAGATCTTCTAAATTAGTGAGACGCCATTTCCTCTCCAACTTACGGGTTATCTGCTTTAAGCTACGTGTTTGTGAGTTATACCACGGAGTCAGGCACTTCTGATTTAAAGCTCTCTTTTTTAGAGGAGCTACAGCATCCAAAGTTGTCTTCAATGAGGATGTAAAACTATTGACGAGATACTCTATCTCACTTACAGAGTTTAGGTAGCTACTCTGCACTGTGTTGGTATATGGCATTAGAGAACATAAAGAAGGAATCATATCCTTAAACCTAGTTACAGCGCTTTCTGAGAGACTTCTAGTGTAATGAAACTTATTCCCCACTGCTGGGTAGTCCATCAGAGTAAATGTAAATGTTATTAAGAAATGATCAGACAGAAGGGAGTTTTCAGGGAATACTGTTAAGTCTTCTATTTCCATACCATAAGTCAGAACAAGATCTAAGATATGATTAAAGTGGTGGGTGGACTCATTTACTTTTTGAGCAAAGCCAATAGAGTCTAATAATAGATTAAATGCAGTGTTGAGGCTGTCATTCTCAGCATCTGTGTGGATGTTAAAATCGCCCACTATAATTATCTTATCTGAGCTAAGCACTAAGTCGGACAAAAGGTCTGAAAATTCACAGAGAAACTCACAGTAACGACCAGGTGGACGATAGATAATAACAAAACTGGTTTTTGGGACTTCCAATTTGGATGGACAAGACTAAGAGTCAAGCTTTCAAATGAATTAAAGCTCTGTCTGGGTTTTTGATTAATTAATAAGCTGGAATGGAAGATTGCTGCTAATCCTCCGCCCCGGCCCGTGCTACGAGCGTTCTGGCAGTTAGTGTGACTCGGGGGTGTTGACTCATTTAAACTAACATATTCATCCTGCTGTAACCAGGTTTCTGTAAGGCAGAATAAATCAATATGTTGATCAATTATTATATCATTTACCAACAGGGACTTAGAAGAGAGAGACCTAATGTTTAATAGACCACATTTAACTGTTTTAGTCTGTGGTGCAGTTGAAGGTGCTATATTATTTTTTCTTTTTGAATTTTTATGCTTAAATAGATTTTTGCTGGTTATTGGTAGTCTGGGAGCAGGCACCGTCTCTACGGGGATGGGGTAATGAGGGGATGGCAGGGGGAGAGAAGCTGCAGAGAGGTGTGTAAGACTACAACTCTGCTTCCTGGTCCCAACCCTGGATAGTCACGGTTTGGAGGATTTAAGAAAATTGGCCAGATTTCTAGAAATGAGAGCTGCTCCATCCAAAGTGGGATGGATGCCGTCTCTCCTAACAAGACCAGGTTTTCCCCAGAAGCTTTGCCAATTATCTATGAAGCCCACCTCATTTTTAGACCAATGTCTAGTTAAAAAATAGTTCGACAAGACTGGGGATTTTTTTTTTTAATTTGCACCTTAAAATAATGAGATTATAATGACCCGCGCTGTGCCGCTCACAGTCACACCCACACATAGAGATGTGTACCCACACCACTGACTTCATGAATGAAACTCGGTCAATAAAGGATAATTGTGTAAAAATATAATATATATAAAAATGTATTGTAATGATTTTAGGAGCTGCGCTGCGTTGAACACAGCAGCTGTAGCAGGACGCCTCAGCTCAGCAGCTTGAACAGCGCAGATCCTTGTAACTTTCAACACTAATATTTGCGAATGTGTGTGTGAGTGTCAGAGTAAGTTTAATACTTTCCTGACATAATTTAATGTAATTTAATTTTACTGGCTCAATATCCAGGTCAAAATGGCATTTTAACACGTATTTTGCGAGCATTTTTCTGAGTGTGTTCAGTCGCGCATCTCCATTGAAAATGCATTAACATCTGGGTACTTCATCAATATTTTGTCTGGTTAGGAGACGTCATGTCGCTGTCCATGAAGGGATGTTTTCGTTTCAAAGAAAAAAAAAATTATATACAGATAATATCATAAAATGCATTAAATTGTAATCCTGCGAACTAATCCCCATTTTTATTAAATATACCTGTAATCTGAATACGTATTTTTTTTTTTCTGTAACTGTAGCGGAAAACAGTTACCTTTTTTGTATTCTAATTACGTAACGCCGTTACATGTATTCCGTTACTCCCCAAGCTAGTCACAGATGTCAGCATGTTGTGGTATGAAAATGGTTTTGGTGCTAAGCTTAGTTTTTAATGATTAATTTTTATGCTACAGTAGATTTTTATGGAAAATTTTTGTGTCTTACTAGCTTACTTTGACCTATGGACCTAAAACTTCAGATTTCTCCATTATATTGCTAGATTTACATCTGTGAATTTTTCGAAAAAAATCTGAGGGGGTCACCCGGCAAATGTGCCACAGGCTGGATGATTTCACATGGAATAACCCATATGTAGTCTTGCCTGTTTGTTTCAGTGAGATCATTGTCTGAAAATTATTTAATTCGTTGTCCTGGCTGAAGAAAAGTCCATGATGGTTCAAGTCTCTGCTGTACTGACCGGCACGGTCAACGACAGGTGTAAACCGTTCATTGTGTCTGCAGCTGATGGATCGAGTCTCTCCTATTTGTGCTGCAAGTTAAGACTGTGGAGAAGCCGCAGACACCATGCGAGCGCACTCGTCAGTAAAAGTGCTCCATTTGCCATTCAAAAGGATTCTGTCGGTGAAAATGAACTGTTCTGACACGTATAAAAAACGTACATCACCAACCCAAACCACTCGGTGGAAATGGGGCTGTCAGTAGCCTGTAAAAATCCATAAATTAATACATAAATTAATGGGACGATTAAGATAATGGTTGCGGCACTGTGATCACTTCCTCCTTCTTCTCCAGTGTCGGGAGTTGCCGGGAAGTTCCTGGTTTTTAGTGGTGCACGGTTCAAAATCCGAATATATCGCTCTTCCGTAAATGTGCACCAGGAAAGGATACATTTCAAACTGTTGTTTAATTTTAGTCTTAAATACTCAAAAAAAAAAAATTACACATCGTGTCACCTACGCTTTAAGTATTCATAATTCGATAGGTAGCATGGGATGTTTGTGTTGTCATGCAGACTGGGCAACAATGTTCAAAACAAGTGTGTTAAAAGGATTTCGGAAAGATTTTAGAGCAGTGTTTCTAGTTTGTCCTGAGTAATTTGCGGTACAACCAAATAGTTTTGTTATCTACTGTATCTTCTGGAGTATAAGTTGCAGGTTTGTTTCTTCTTCTTCTTCTTCTTCTTCTTTCTAGTTTGGGAAGTCCTGCAACCTGCACTGTGGTGCCACTTGTATACCTAAAAATCACACATTCATTATTAATAATATTAATATCTGGTTTTTCCCAAGAATCAACTCGCAAAACAAAAGAAACTCTAATAACAAAAAAGGATGCTACAACAATGCACAAAACCCTCAAATTAAAGAGCTGATTAAAAAAACAAACAAACAAAATGTAATTGTCTTGTGTATTTAATTGTAGTGTTTCCAACTCTGTGAGTCAACAATCTGTTCATCTGTGGTGGGGATTTTAGGACAAAGTCCCTCATCACCAGGCAAGAGTCTGAGTGTTTAAGCTGAGCTCAATTATTAAAACATTTTCTTAAGTGTCCAGAAAAGTCAGAGAGAATCAAAGTCTCAAAGTAACAGTTTTATTTTTGCCAGCAAAAGGAAGCAGCTCACAGAGTCCCTGTAAAACAGCAAACACCAGGACCGATTCAGAAAGACAAAAGATGGCAGTGGACTTGTATACATCAGTCTCCACCCAGAATGGGTGGTCTTTCCAAATTTAGCAAATCTTACATTAATAAAAACAGCTGTCAATGGCATATTTTCCAGAAACGTGCAGGTGTGAGGAGATCACATCATGGAAAATCCCTAGGCCTGTGAGTTCAACTCAGGGTCATCAGGCCCTGAGTCATGGAGATTTACCCCTCCTGTAAAATCCAAGTTTTTAATCAATATTCATTTTCTTCAAAAGTTAAGTGCTTTATTCAAATTGCACTCTTAAATCCAAATTCTGGTCTTATAGATCCCTTTAAAGAAAGCATACATTTTGCACACAACGTATGTCCTCTAAACATCTGTTCACTGTCATCAGAATCAAGACAAAAAACATTTTCTGACATTTGCATATATCATAAGTTTGTTATCAGCACGTAATCTGTCTTCAGCAAAAATTATCTATGTCAAATAGCATGCAAATTGTGACGTATACTTGTACATAAGTTCGACTGAGGATATAATTCCATTTTTATTTTTCTATTCCTATTCTGTTGTATATGTTGGTGTAAATTTGATGGTTGCTAGATTAAGTTGTTCGCTTGCATGAAGGGTGGCACCACTCCAGCAGGTGGCGGAGACATCTATAGAATAATCTTTAGGGTAAACAAAGTTGCTTTTACAATTCTTCCTTCCGCGTATAGGTACTTACGTAGTGCGCTACTTCTTTTTGCCTGAATTTTAAAAGGTAGTCTGGCAAACGCATTTCCATCTCCGCCTCCTTTGTAACCTGCACTGTAATCGGTAAACAGTACATGACATCAGTAAACATTCGATAGCCATCATCACGTTTGTCTTGCTTGATTCTTTTATGTCTGTCCACAGACAATGAGCCAGTAAGCATGCACATCACTAACCCAACCGGCTGGTATGTTTTTCAAGTCCCGTGTCCACATCACAGCTGTCCTTTTGAGATTGCAAACACAGTTGTCTGTCATAGTCACTCGCCGTTGCCTGCCCTCGAACTCTTCGTGGTCACACTTCTACAAAATTGAATAAACCGGTGCAGCTTTCTCCGCGAGACTCACCGGCCGCTGGCGGCGTAGTTTTCCACTGCAGAGAACACCGTTTATAACAAGACATTTTTTCAGCTATGAGACCGTGATATTCCTCAAATTTTCACACTTCTCCATGACAGCAGACTTTGTAATAATGCATGTGAAAGTAACAGTAAACCTACACTAAAAGTAATTACAAGATAAAGCGCAGCAGTGCAGGCGCCGCTAAGTGATAATCGTCACTGCTACCGTAAATTCAAATTAATAAATTTGAATTTGAAATGTGTTGATCTGCTAAAAAAAAAAAAAAAAAAAAAAAAAGATTTTGACAAAGCAATGCATTCTAGGTCAGGTTTTCCTATATGTGGTAGAGAGAATTGGTGCATCAGCATTAACCAAATTTGAATCAGTTTGTCCTTGTTGTTATGCCCTTTTAAAGTGGAGATGTACAAAGTCACTAATGGACAGCTCAGTCAGATGTGTTCAGCTAATCACCAGCTGACTGAGCCGATCTGCCCTGATTATTTCAGAGACGAATGGAAAATGTGCAGTATATTGGGTCCCAAGGACCAGGAAGGAGAAACACTGGACCCTCTTATCTCAGTTTTTGCTGTACAAGCCCAACATTGTTACCAGCGCAGGGAATATTTAGCACCTTTACGTTCTTTTCAGTGCTGAAATGATGTGAATTCCCATGTTTCTGGATGTAGAGTGTACTATTGTTTACTAGACATTGTATCAACATGGAAATTCTGAAAACTGATGGGCTTTGAAGGAAAATGCTAACTACTGTCAAGTTTAGCATTAGCATGTGCAGTTGTGGGCTGTGTCTCAATTAAGGGGCTACATCCTTGAAAGGCTGCATTCCATGAACATCTGGCCTTCTGAGACTGCAGAGGCTAAATTTGAAATGACCGTGACCCATGGAGCATTTTGCGATTGAGTCATGAGTTTATCTCTGCCTTACCCCCTGTCACCTTACAACCTTCACAGCTGCATGAAAACAAGCTAGCATATTGGACGTAAACTGTAGTTCGTTTTTTTTTCATACTTATTTATACTTAGAAACATTACTTATTTAGAATTGCACATCATAGAGCCCAAAATTGTCCTACACCTATTGTATCCTTCATTTTGGGAAGAAAGAAGGTGGCATTCATCTGTCATATTCCTTCAAAATGGGGCAGCCTAGTGACACATGCAGTCAGCGAATGCAGCCTTTGAAGGATGTGGCCTATGATTTGGGACACAGCCACAGTAACTGTGGTTAATGCTAACACTTAACGTTTGTGCTAACATTGTATAATAACTGTAGCTAGCATAACAGAATATGATAATAGTAACCATAGTTATTATATGCTGTTATTGCTAGGCACAGTTAACCTGTGCCAACACCACAGGTTAATGGTGGTTAGCATAACAACGTCCGATAATGCTAATCACATTTATTATGCTGTTTTAGTAGCCAGAGTTAGCATACAACTGCATCCGTAAAGTATTCACAGCACTTCATCTTTCCACATTTTATGTTCCAGCATCATCATTGTTAGTTTTTATGTTTAATAAATTTGAAAAAAAAAAAACAACTTTTTGATGTTGTCAGTATGGGGTGCTGTGAGTAGAATTTTGAGGTAAAAAAAAAATACTCCCTTTTGGAATAAGGCTGTAACATAACAAAATGTGGTAAAAGTGAAGCGCTGTGAATACTTTCTGGATGCACGGTAACTGCTTTTGGCACCTGTCAGTGAAACAATATCTAGTCTGACTTAGTACACATCTGGATAATTGTCAATTCACAGAAAACAAATTGATCACTGTGTTTTGTAAATGTGCTGGGGAAGTTAAATTACCTAAAACATTTGCACAGTGAAACACTGTCATTTTAGCAGTAGGGGGAGGAGGGGAGGTGATGGTCTAGTGGTTAAGTGTTGGGCTTGAGACCAGAGGATCCTCTGTTCAAATCCCAGCCTGACTGGAAAATCACTAAGGGCCCTTGGGCAAGGTCCTTAATCCCCTAGTTGTTCCCGGTGTGTAGTGGGCGCCTTGCATGGCAGCAGCCTCACATTGGGGTGAATGTGAGGCATTGACGTGTAAAGCGCTTTGAGCGTCTGATGCAGATGGAAAAGTGCCATATAAATGCAGTCCATTTAACATTTTAGCAGTGAATTAGTTTTACCCATGTAAATTGAGGAGGAAAAGAGGATCCACGAAAAGAAGCGGCGTCGGAAAATCTATGGCTGAAAAATGAATGCAGAGAAAGGTAGAGAGAGATAAAGCAGCTTTTTATCTGTGTACGCCTGCACACATAAGCCTGTGTGATCCATCCAGTGAGAGAGGGAGAGATAAAGTGCAGTCAGAGGTAGTGTCTCTGTGGAAAATGGCGTCTATCTGCAGTGTCCACCATTAATCAGCCAAGCAGAGCCAATTACTGGGCTGAGTCCAGGGCTGTGTGACCCGCTGAACCCACAGCCCAGATATCCATTCACAGCTTTAGGACTGAGCTGCAGCCACCTCAGCCAAAACACACAAGTAGACAGGGAAACAGCACTGGGAGGGGGTGGATCATGAATTATAGACAGAGTTGCACGTGAAATGGCTGGGGGGGGGGGTTGTGCCGCTCCTTCACAGTTTACATTCCTAGCATGGATAGAAAGTCAAATGGGAGGGGAAGAGAGGCAGGTCTCGTGATAGGGAGGACGTGATCCTTTGGAATTCACTCCCATTTTCTACCTGACCAACCAGACCCTGCAGACGCAACAGACACACGCTGCACGCACTAACACTGCGTTCACATGTCGGCAGCAAAAAAAAAAAAAAAAAAAAAAAAAAAAAAAAAATATATATATATATATATATATATATACTGTATATAGCGAAAAGCTCCCAGGAATCTTTCTGCGTAGTCTCCAGAGAGCCTGGCTAACAGACGGGAATGCTGCCATGCCATGTTTGGGGTGGTGCTGCACGCTTGGCAGCATCAGGAGAAAGACAAAAAGGGGATCAAAGCTATAAAACCTCCTCGTCTTAATGATGATAATGCAGTGTGGTGAGTTCAGACATGACAAGCAAACTGATTTGGTTTCTGGCTTCTTCCTGCGCAGTAGGTTGCAGATGAGCCGCATGGGCGCATTAGGGTTAACCATTAGGTCTATGATGAGTGGAGGTAAGCATTTGCGACAGGCCAAAGAGGAGCTGTTTCTCATCACAGCACAACCGGATGAGATAGGGAGCACCCAAGCCTTGAACTCCAGCTTCTAAATTTGTAGGCACTCAGTCACGGGCCAGATAGGAAGAGGGGCTGAAGGCGAGCGGAGCGGCACAGACGCTATGTTCACAGTGAATATCTCATCCTCCTTGTCGATGGCGAGGACTCCGCCTGAACATACAGCTCGGAATTATTCTATCAGAAGCAAGCATCGGTTCCTGATCCTAAGGTAACCATGGAGATCTGCGTGCCTCAGTGAGATGAATGAGATGAAAAGCTCAGGGTGGCAAGCAAGGACATTTTTAAGCTTTTGAGTTCTTAGAAGACGAATCAGTTGTCTTAACATGTGGAAAGACAACTGGCACTTGATTTTTTTTTTCCCTTGATTCTATTTGTGGCAATAAAGAAATCAGATTTTAAAAGGCATTTTCAAATAGAGCAAAGGTTATATGGAGGAAAAAGCTAGAATGTATGCTTTCAAACAAGTCAGTGTAGTTGTATTGAATCTGCACCAAACGTTGCACAAAAAAAAATCTGACTCACGATACTTTGATTCTTATTCAGCAATCACAGAACAAGAAATATGTGTGCTTGTGTCTCCAGTGGAGTTGGATGCATATTCCTGAACCAACCAGATGGTGGTAGTATTCAACAGGTCTGTGGTGATATTGTGTACATAAGCTAAACCGTTACTTTTTTGACTGATCTGGTGCATCAGTGTAAACCACCATCTAATCACTACATCCTCATTATGTGCTGTTTTAATTTGTTGAGTTACAAGGTTATAGTATTTATTCTTTGTGAGTTATTGTTTACACAACCCTGGATGGACTAACTCAAGCCAGCCATACACTACACAATAATGCAATTGCAATAGCGCTGCATCACAATAACGCAAACTGCATCAGCGTAATACCGGAGTGTATTGCAGATGAACTGCGGAACACAGTGTATATTTTATAGCGTGCGTTCTGTTCGGGCAGTGAAGGATGAACGGGAGCTATGGCAATGCTGAAAAGATTGTTCCGTCTGTGATATGAACGTGAGAGAGAGGACCATGTTTTTTGAGCACTCAAAATGCTGCTGTGTGTGCACATGGTAAATTATTTCCCATGTTTGATTGCTTCTGCTGTGCCCTGCATTGAAGATTTAGCCTAAATCTTGTTATTATGCATATTAGAAATCACTTAAAATAAGTAGCAGTTGTTTCTATGACGCAAGTTAAACCTGATGAACATGTTAACTAAGATCTGCTACAGGACAGTAATGACATTTGTGAAGGTGACAATCTTTCTCCTGGTATTACAAAGGCAACAAAGACAACACAGTCAATTCCCTTAAAATATGTTAAGGTCATGCATACATTCATAATAATAATACATAGGTTTTGCATAATTTCATGATAATGCATGATAATTTGTGATTCTAATGCATGGGTCATTAATGAATTCACGATGCCTATGCATAGGCCTTTCATGAATTCATGATACTGTAAATTATGTATCCTACCTGTAAAGTGTTGCAAAATAATTTGTGACAAGTAGTGTGTACTCTGTAGTGTCTTGCAAAATAATTGTTGATTAATCGGAGTGTTCATCATTTCCTGCTTTGAATTAGCGCCCCCCCCACCACACTCACACACACACACACACACACACACACACTGATCTGATGTGCATACTGGTCTATGATGCCAACTTCAGATTTGTGATGTGGCAGACTGAGCTTGGCCATGTTCTTGATCAACTTGCCTAATTTGAGAGAAAAAAACAAACAAACAAACAAAAAAACCCATAGTGGAAAACTCTACCTCAACAATACATGACAGTACAACAAACATACATAACTGGAGACACAACAAACAAATATGGAGTGTAGTGGATCTTGAAGAATCAGCTGCATTTTTTAAATCATAGTCAAACTACAGCTGTGCTGGTATAACTGAACCCCGTTGAAACCACAGCTAAGCTAACAGAGCAACATCTCCTCTGAGTTAATTTCAGACGAATGGTATTCAAAAGTCCTCTCATATGCTTCGTACTTCATAAACTCACTGACGTCTTTATGTCGGCAGCGTTGTGCTGTTCAGAGCTTGCCCTTCATCTCTTTTAGAGGAAAGATCAGTCTTTTTTTTCACCCAGTCATGGGTCTGATTGTGAAACTTGGAATGCTGCCTAGGCTGCCATTGGGAAAATTGTCTTTACAGCAAGTTAGAGCTCAGCCATTAGGGACTGAGCAGGAATTGTTCCTGTAGACCGCAGGCTAAATACTGCGAGAGTACACCACTAATGGGAACCATGCCGTGTTTCCCGTGTACGTGTTTGTGTGCGTGCGCGTATGCTTTAGTGTGCATGGGTGTGACTCCAGCATTGTGTGTCCTATTGTGTCTTTTGCACTGGTGTGTAGTGAGTTCTTTGAGGTCCATTTGACCACATGGGTTGATTAGTTTGGCTCCTTTAGCATTTTAAAACTGAAGCCGTATGAGCAGGCTGCCGGAGGATGAGTCATAGGAGCTAAAGCTATGCTGAGCATGAGCTGGCTTATTGTGTCTGCATACATTAATGTGAGCGGGTGCCACAGTGTGTGCACACGTCACTTTTTATGAGATGACCGTGACATGCAGAAAGTTATATGGCTGATGTGTGACTCTCATTAGGAGCTCGTAGTGCTTTTTTTGTTGTTGTTGTTGTTCCTGCTGTAATTCAAGTGTCATTATTAGTGTCTGTTATTAGGTTGCAGTCTGCTGGTGAATGATGCTCCTGAAATCTGCATGTTGCAATATGTGCAGAGTGGATTCCATCTGCAAGCATATTTGCAGGTCTACAGCTGTGCTAAATTGACACTGCATCGTTGGCTCACCCAGAACCAATAGAAGATGTCTGATGTCTGAAAATAACTCTGTCGTGGTCACATCCCTTTCTCGCTCACTTCCTGCACACTTCAATCTCTTGTTCTGTGCCCTCTGTACTGCCCTTCAACCTGACGCTGTTGCTCTGTTTTGGCAGGGAACCAAGGAAGGTGTTGCTGCACAAGGGCTCCACAGGCCTGGGCTTCAACATAGTTGGTGGAGAAGATGGAGAAGGCATCTTCGTTTCCTTTATCCTGGCAGGGGGGCCGGCTGACCTGAGCGGCGAACTGAGGAGGGGCGACCGAATTCTCTCAGTCAGTATCTCAACCTCGTTCATGATTTAGTATTTAAAACTGCAGTGTTTTTTTTAGGAAGTGCTTAAAGCTGTTCATCCAATTAGCAAACCTTGAGAGATATAAAGTGGCTACAAGGTTTGGAGTTCATGAACATCTGGCCTGCTGAGAGATTGGGAATCAAGTTTGTGTTTTTATTTCATTGTGCTTGTATCATAGGTTTGTGGGGGCAGGGATGGGGGAGTGGGTTGAAAGGGGGCAACGTGTCCCAAGGCTGAGCAGTTTATGGGTACACTCTGATTCCCAGTTATAATCGGAGACTGAATCCAACAACCCTTCAATTACTGGGCAACCACGCTACCTACTGGGCTGCACTAAAACCCAGTATGTAATGTTTTTTATATATTTAAATAATTTCACTGTTTCAGAACTTTCGGTAGGTCAGTGGGATAAGGAGTTGGCCTACCAAAATGTAGAGGTGGGCTTGATTCCAGCTCACACTGCTTGTCTGTGTCTTTAGGCAGGACATTTCATCTGTACTGTCCAAGTCGACCCAGATGTAAATGTGTAATGGGATAGAAAGGCTTTTCTCATCCACTACAGAATGTAGGGATAAACATCGCTGCATATGGGCCTTGGGGCCTACATGCTGTATACTGCTTTTCTTCATAGCTAAAGCCCTGGAACGCGGCAAGACAGTGGTTCAGAGGAAGGTCCTTGACTCAACACAACTCAAGTCAAGTCTCTCTTTGAACATGTAGAGTTGCGTGAAAAGGGGCATCCTGCAGAAAACATGCCAAAATCAAGATCCATACCAGATCTGCTGTCACAGCCCTGAACACACAGAAGCAGCCAAAAGAAGTGAGATTTGAGAAAAAAAAAACAAAACACACACACACACAACAAAAAAAGCCCCTGAAATTAGTCAGTCAGTTGATTGTCAAACAAAAAGAATCCATCCACCCATCTATTTTCTGTACCCGCTGACTCCAATTAAGGATCACGGGACAAAAACAATAAACTATTTTAATAACACTGGTCAACACGGTTTTTCTTGCATGGAGTTTTTCAACAGATTTTGGGTCATTTGGAGGTGCTGAATCCAAATTTGCTGTTAATTTTTGCCAATCACATCACATTTTTAGATATTAAAACATATTTCTCGTTATCAAGCATTGAAGCAAAAGCTGCAGTCTCGAACACGTCTTCAGCGCCATAAACAATATTACGGCTCTTGTTCACATTTTTCAAAGCTGCTTTAAAAACTATGCTTTTGAAGCTGCTTTTATGCATGATTAGTGGCGTCAAACTTGTGAGTGAATGAGCAACTATTGCATAGTCCATCAACACAACATGCAGATTGCAAAAACACGTGATGTGATAGAGGAAATCTCAGCTCAGATTCAGCACCCCAAAATTAGCCTAAATCAGTTCTCAAAGTCCATCCATTTCTTTGTTTACCAGTGAATCAGTTTAAGGCACGTATTAAGCATTGCAGCTGCTCCTGTTTGGTCAGGGTCGCCACAGAGGATCCAGCACAGGTCCATATTGGAGTTTAGCACAAGTTTTATGCCAGGTGCCCTTCCTGACACAACTCCAGGTTTACCTGGAGAAACACACATGGTCCCTGGTCTTCCGAAGAGGTCTCCCATCCAATTACTAACCAGGACCCACTCTGTTTAGCTTCCAAGATCTGCACTGCAAAAACCGTCCCTCTCAAAATAAGGCAAATAATCCAAAGTAAAGCCAAATTGTCTTGTACTAAGCAAAAAAAAAAAAAATCTGCCAATGGGGTAAGAAGAATTTACTTGGTTAGAATTCTCAAAATAGCATAATGTCTAGGCATTGAATAATCAAAATGTGCCTTAACCCTCTGGGGTCCGAGGGCATTTTTTGGACAGTTCACTCGCCTGGCATAAATGTTTTATTATTGCTGTTAACAGCTCTCCCTGCATCCTACAATCAAGTTTTATGTCTCTTTTTTCAGGGGAACCTGTGCTTTCAGAATATATATGTTTTGTTGTGTTTTATAAGTGTAATAAAGGTTTACAATAAAAAATAGGCAAGGAAAAAATAAAGCGAAAAATAATTTTCCACACACATTTATTCAAAACACACAGCAAACTATAATAAACAACTGTTTTGACACTTTATAAAGGTAATTTGAGGTCTTGTGTGAAAGACTGTACAACAAAAAGGTTCAAACAATAAACACAAATGCACATTTTGAACAGTATATACAAAATGGTCTATGCGTTTTGTTGTCCATTGATATGGTAAACAGTGCTTTACACAGAGAAAGCAACAGAGTTATCCAGTAACATTCACATGCAAACTAGTGGAGCAATCCTGATAGTTACACACTCTTTGTTTGAGCACGTGAGATTGTCATCAGAGGCTCTCCGTCTGCTCCTGCTTTCACTGATCGCTGTGCGTAATGGTGCAGGGTGCACTGAGTATGTACTAATAGTATGTACTCATTGGAGCACCCAGGGGGCTATTCAAACGGGCCAACTAGTAACACATCACTCCTGAAAACGATCTTTGAGTTTTCACGTGAGGTAAATCTGCCCTATGATTAGAGTTTGGAAAACCATGTGACGGTGAACCAATTCCGATTGGACACTCACATTGCGCACGTCATCACACAGCTTCTATGAGAAGTACAAACATGGCCAATGGCTGGCTCGAAAGTCCATGGAGTTAACTTTTCAGCAAAAAAAAAAAAAAAAGTAAGTTTCTGTCTCATATCATTAAAAAGCTATTTATAATTTAGTAAAGCTTGGTCTTAGCTGTCGTATACGACGGCGTCGGCCCCAGAGGGTTAAAACTAGACAGAATTTTTATTTAAAGATTAGCTTATGTCTTAAAATAAGGAAAATAATATTGTTCCTTTGCTTGGATGATTTGAAATCCATTGCCTTTCCTTGTTACTGGTTAAATACAGCTTGATATTAGCTGGAAAAACTTATTAAGAAAAAGTCAGTTACATTTTCCCAAAATAAGACATTTTTTCTTATGTTTAGACAAAAATTAAGCCAAATTTTCTTTAAGCAAGTCTTTTTTTTTTTTACTTTCTTAGATTTCAGTTTTTGCAGTGTGACGGGATCAGGCTTACACATAGCAGACCAGCTGCAAACAATGTATCAAACAAATGTGCTCAATTTGAGCTTGTTCCACCTTTTACAACATGAGGATTATTGGCTTTTCTTTGTTTCATTGAAAAAAAGGATACGTTTAATATATTTGGGTGTTGTACCGTTGGTATGACAAAACAAATCAGTTAAGATGTTTTAAAATTGGAGACTCTGACATTTTTCCTTTAAACATATTCTGAAGGTTAAACTAAGCAATGTATATTTTTATTTAAAAATATTGGACAGAATAATTTCTAGTTAAAAAAAAAATCATTATTTACACCATTATTTCTAATTCATATGTAAGACTATCCACTATAAATTAAAACAATTTTCATAGCTTCTTTATTTGATCCAGTTGGAGGAAATGATTCATTTAAAATACAGAGTAAACACTTAAACTCTGTAAATCTGGTGTAGGCATAGAAAGTATGTATTTAGTCTAAGGTTGAATGAAAGCTTCGCTACTGAATTGTAGGTGATATGAAAATGTATTCTAGCAGCAGTCATTTTAAAGCCTTTTTTATAGTTGAGAATCAAATGTTGATCTTTGATCATGTGGCAAGAAAACCAATTTACTATCATTTAGTTCTAGCTAGAAAAGAAGCAGTCCAGCTCTGATTTTGTTCTTCCACCTTTACTTCTAGTCTTATTTCTCATGGAAGGCTCTATATTTAGGCAGCGTGCCTTCTGGCTTGAATCTGTTTCTTCCCCTCCTGAGCGTTTTCTCTGCATGGCTTTTTGCAGGTGAATGGAGTGAATTTAAGGAACGCCACTCATGAGCAGGCAGCTGCAGCGCTGAAGAGAGCTGGTCAAACTGTCACCATCATTGCTCAGTACAGGCCTGAAGGTAAAAACCCTGCTGCCCCGAGTGTTTCTAGCATCACCCACATGAACACTGCAATGTGCAGTGTTAGTGAGGAAATGTAAAATACATTCAAGTACATATGAAATGCATATCGGGTATTTGATGTAGCAAAAACAGTAATGAATAAATGATCAGATCACCTCATTTAATGTGCACATTCACACATAATATCTCAATTTAAGTTGTATGACATGCATGTTAATTGACTCATTTCTCCACAAATGCAATTTGATACAAGTCTTGGCAGAAATTCATGTGCAGCAGTCAGAATAGTGCGCATTAAATCTGTTTTGTACGGTGGCCGTTGAAGGCCACAACACCGCCAAATGAAGACGACACCAGCAAAACCAGAGAACACTTCATCAATTCAACAGCAGGTAGTTGAACAGAAAAAAAAATTCACATTGAAATAAAAAAAAAGTTTGCAAACTGTGAGAACACAAACATTTATAACCTGCAGCACACATAATTTATTTTAGAAACTTCACACCACAACGGATGTACTCACAACACAAAGCAGTTTCTGCCAGAGGACTTTAACTGATGGGCCATTCAGTGTATTGTGATTCTCCACTCTTTGCCTTTACCTGCTTGACTCACCTGAGTGAAATATTTTTTAAATTCATATTTTACTCTTATGGTGGCTATATTTTTCTGGGCAGAATCTTGTTCTTGTGTTGTTGGTGCTTCTGTTGTGTTGTGGTGCTTCGCAAAGTGTTTTTGTGTTTGTGCGTGTTTTGTGAATTTGCAGCAGACACATAATTAAAATTTAATTTTTACATGTGCTGTAGGTTATGCTTATCTTCTTTGTTTGCAAAAAAAAAAAAAATCTGAAAGTCTATTTATATATATATATACACTCAACAAAAATATAAACGCAACACTTTTGTTTTTGCTCCCATTTTGTATGAGATGAACTCAAAGATCTAAAACTTTTTCCACATACACAATATCACCATTTCCCTCAAATATTGTTCACAAACCAGTCTAAATCTGTGATAGTGAGCACTTCTCGTTTGCTGAGATAATCCATCCCACCTCACAGGTGTACCATATCAAGATGCTGATTAGACACCATGATTAGTGCACAGGTGTGCCTTAGACTGCCCACAATAAAAGGCCACTCTGAAAGGTGCAGTTTTATCACACAGCACAATGCCACAGATGTCGCAAGATTTGAGGGAGCGTGCAATTGGCATGCTGACAGCAGGAATGTCAACCAGAGCTGTTGCTCATGTATTGAATGTTCATTTCTCTACCATAAGACGTCTCCAAAGACGTTTCAGAGAATTTGGCAGTACATCCAACCAGCCTCACAACCGCAGACCACGTGTAACCACACCAGCCCAGGACCTCCACATCCATCATGTTCACCCCCAAGATCGTCTGAGACCAGCCACTCGGACAGCTGCTGAAACAATCGGTTTGCATAACCAAAGAATTTCTGCACAAACTGTCAGAAACCGTCTCAGGGAAGCTCATCTGCATGCTCGTCATCCTCATCGGGGTCTCAACCTGACTCCAGTTCATCGTCGTAACCGACTTGAGTGGGCAAATGCTCACATTCGCTGGTTTTTGGCACGTTGGAGAGGTGTTCTCTTCACGGATGAATCCCGGTTCACACTGTTCAGGGCAGATGGCAGACAGTGTGTGTGGCGTCGTGTGGGTGAGCGGTTTTCTGATGTCAGCGTTGTGGATCGAGTGGCCCATGGTGGTGGTGGGGTTATGGTATGGGCAGGCGTCTGTTATGAACGAAGAACACAGGTGCATTTTATTGATGGCATTTTGAATGCACAGAGATACCGTGACGAGATCCTGAGGCCCATTGTTGTGCCATACATCCAAGAACATCACCTCATGTTGCAGCAGGATAATGCACGGCCCCATGTTGCAAGGATCTGTACACAATTCTTGGAAGCTGAAAATGTCCCAGTTCTTGCATGGCCGGCATACTCACCGGACATGTCACCCATTGAGCATGTTTGGGATGCTCTGGACCGGCGTATACGACAGCGTGTACCAGTTCCTGCCAATATCCAGCAACTTCACACAGCCATTGAAGAGGAGTGGACCAACATTCCACAGGCCACAATTGACAACCTGATCAACTCTATGCGAAGGAGATGTGTTGCACTGCATGAGGCAAATGGTGGTGACACCAGATACTGACTGGTATCCCCCCCAATAAAACAAAACTGCACCTTTCAGAGTGGCCTTTTATTGTGGACAGTCTAAGGCACACCTGTGCACTAATCATGGTGTCTAATCAGCATCTTGATATGGCATACCTGTGAGGTGGGATGGATTATCTCAGCAAAGGAGAAGTGCTCACTATCACAGATTTAGACTGGTTTGTGAACAATATTTGAGGGAAATGGTGATATTGTGTATGTGGAAAAAGTTTTAGATCTTTGAGTTCATCTCATACAAAATGGGAGCAAAACCAAAAGTGTTGAGTTTATATTTTTGTTGAGTGTGTGTATATATATATATATATATATATATATATATATATATATATATATATATATATATATATATATATATATATATATATATATATATACGGTGCATCCAGAAAGTATTCAACAGTGCTTCACTTTTTCCACATTTGTTATGTTAAGCCTTATTCTAAAATGGAGTAAATTCATTTTCCCCCTCAAAATTCTACTCACAACACCCCATAGTATGAAAAAATTTTTGTTTTGTTTTTGCTAATTTATTAAAAATAAAAAAGCACGTGTACATAAGTATTCACACCCTCTGCGTAATAGCTTGTTGATGCATCTTCGGCAGCAATTACAGCCTCAGGTCTTCTGGAATATGATGCCACAAGCTTGGGGCACCTGTGTTTGGGCAGTTTTGTCCAATCCTCTTTACAGCACCTCTCAAGCTCCATCAGGTTGGATGGGGAGCGTCTGTGCACAGCCCTTTTCAGATCTCTCCAGAGATGTTCAATCAGATTCAGGTCTGAGCTCTGGTTGGGTCACTCAAGGACTTTCATGGAGTTGTCCTGAAGCCACTCCTTGGATATCTTGGCTCCTTTGATATTGGACGTCTTAGGGTCATTGTCCTGCTGAAAGATGAACCATCACAAATCTCAAAAAACTTTTCCACATTGTCATTGTAGGGTATTGTGTGTAGAATTTTGCATAAAACATTATTTTTTTGGCACAAGACTGCAACATAACAAAATGTAGAAAAACTGCGGCTCTGTGAAGACTTTCCAGATGCACTGTATAACTACTTGTTGCAGGTGTTTTTGTACTTGAAAATGTTTTCCATATTTTCTGTTTTTTTCTTACTTTGGAAGTATTGTGGTCCCTACCGACTACAATAGCTTAGACCCCCTTAGTACATTATTGGTCACTGGCCAGTGTAGGTACTTCCCGGTCAGTTTTATATACAGTAGATGTGTGCACACCCCCTTATATCCTTTTATTATTTTTTTTTTTCTCGCCATGTCATTGAATCAAAGATGAAAATTTGGGGAGAAACCTGCATTAAAAGAAAATATACTTGTGCATCCAGGAGCAGTATTGAATTCCAGCATCTTCCATTCAACAGGTGGTCTGCCTTTTCAAGATCATTTTCAAACGTTACAGATAAGAGCATTATTCAGCTGAACTAGTCCAAATTATGTGTCTAATATTTTTACTCACACAATCCATTTTTGTAGTTGATAGTCATTCATCTATTTTTGCATGCAGACAAAAAAATACATATTGTTCCGATTAGTCAAACATTTAATTTTAAAATTGGTCTACATTTATACAACCCCTGGCAATAATTATGGAATCACCGGCCTCGGAGGATGTTCATTCAGTTGTTTAATTTTGTAGAAAAAAAAGCAGATCACAGACATGACACAAAACTAAAGTCATTTCAAATGGCAACTTTCTGGCTTTAAGAAACACTATAAGAAATCAGGAAAAAAAATTGTGGCAGTCAGTAACGGTTATTTTTTTAGACCAAGCAGAAGGAAAAAAATATGGACTCACTCAATTCTGAGGAATAAATTATGGAATCACCCTGTAAATTTTCATCCACAAAACTAACACCTGCATCAAATCAGATCTGCTCGTTAGTCTGCATCTAAAAAGGAGTGATCACACCTTGGAGAACTGTTGCACAAAGTGGACTGACATGAATCATGGCTCCAACACGAGAGATGTCAGTTGAAACAAAGGAGAGGATTATCAAACTCTTAAAAGAGAGAAAATCATCACGCAATGTTGCAAAAGATGTTGGTTGTTCACAGTCAGCTGTGTCTAAACTCTGGACCAAATACAAACAACATGGGAAGGTTGTTAAAGGCAAACATACTGGTAGACCAAGGAAGAATCAAAGCGTCAAAACAGAAAACGTAAAGCAATGTGTGTCAAAAATCGAAAATGCACAACAAAACAAATGAGGAACGAATGGGAGGAAACTGGAGTCAACGTCTGTGACCGAACTGTAAGAAACCGCCTAAAGGAAATGGGATTTACATACAGAAAAGCTAAATGAAAGCCATCATTAACACCTAAACAGAAAAAAACAAGGTTACAATGGGCTAAGGAAAAGCAATCGTGGACTGTGGATGACTGGATGAAAGCCATATTCAGTGATGAATCTCGAATCTGCATTGGGCAAGGTGATGATGCTGGAACTTTTGTTTGGTGCCGTTCCAATGAGATTTATAAAGATGACTGCCTGAAGAGAACATGTAAATTTCCACAGTCATTGATGATATGGGGCTGCATGTCAGGTAAAGGCACTGGGGAGATGGCTGTCATTACATCATCAATAAATGCACAAGTTTACGTTGATATTTTGGACACTTTTCTTATCCCATCAATTGAAAGGATGTTTGGGGATGATGAAATCATTTTTCAAGATGATAATGCATCTTGCCATAGAGCAAAAACTGTGAAAACATTCCTTGCAAAAAGACACAAAGGGTCAATGTCATGGCCTGCAAATAGTCCGGATCTTAATCCAATTGAAAATCTTTGGTGGAAGTTGAAGATAATGGTCCATGACAAGGCTCCAACCTGCAAAGCTGATCTGGCAACAGCAATCAGAGAAAGTTGGAGCCAGATTGATGAAGAGTACTGTTTGTCACTCATTAAGTCCATGCCTCAGAGACTGCAAGCTGTTATAAAAGCCAAAGGTGGTGCAACAAAATACTAGTGATGTGTTGGAGCGTTCTTTTGTTTTTCATGATTCCATAATTTATTCCTCAGATATTTTTTTCCCTCTGCTTGGTCTAAAAAAGTAACCGTTACTGACTGCCACAGTTTTTTTCCTGATTTCTTATAGTGTTTCTTAAAGCCAGAAGTTGCCATTTGAAATGACTTTAGTTTTGTGTCATGTCTGTGATCTGCTTTTTTTCTACAAAAATTAAACAACTGAATGAACATCCTCCGAGGCCGGTGATTCCATAATTATTGCCAGGGGTTGTACTAGCGGTGTGCATTTCACTTATAAAGCGGTCCAATGCAGATGTAGATACGTGGGCTATATGATATGATTCAGGAATAACACTTTTTGCTGTGGAACCATTCAGTGCAGTTGTTGCCATATTTGTTGGATCTGATAGAATTCTTTTTTTTTATGTAGACATATATTCTATGATAAATCAGAATAAGGCAGATGTTGCATTGCTTGCCTTTAAACACATACGAGGTCTGTCCGTAAAGTATAGGTCCTTTTTATTTTTTTCAAAAACTATATGGATTTCATTCATATGTTTTTACGTCAGACATGCTTGAACCCTCGTGCGCATGCGTGAGTTTTTCCACGCCTGTCGGTGACGTCATTCGCCTGTGAGCACTCCTTGTGGGAGGAGTCGTCCAGCCCCTCGTCGGAATTCCTTTGTCTGAGAAGTTGCTGAGAGACTGGCGCTTTGTTTGATCAAAATTTTTTCTAAACCTGTGAGACGCATCGAAGTGGACATGGTTCGAAAAATTAAGCTGGTCTTCAGTGAAAATTTTAACAGCTGATGAGAGATTTTGAGGTGATTCTGTCGCTTTAAAGACTTTTCACGGTGCGAGACGTCGCGCAGCGCTCTCAGGCAGCGTCATCAGCCTGTTTCAAGCTTAAAACCTCCACATTTCAGGCTCTGTTGATCCAGGACGTCGTGAGAGAACAGAGAAGTTTCAGAAGAAGTCGGTTTCAGCATTTTATCCGGATATTCCACTGTTAAAGGAGATTTTTTTAATGAAAGACGTGCGGGCGGATTGCAGCGTCGGCTCGCAGCCGCCGCGACACTCTGTCACAGGAAAAACACCTCTGTTGGAAGCCTTGAGGACAAGTTAGAACATCTCCAGCTGATAAACAATTTCTCATATACTCACTCCACTGAAAGCCATCAAAAGCCAACTGGATTTTAACAAATGGTTATCAACACGGAGGTGTTTTTCCTGTGCCGCCGCGCTGCGTCGGCTGCGTCCCGTTTGAACACTCAGACATAGTAGCATAACAGATTAACCAGTTTATTGTATTAAAATCAGGTGATCTAACAGTTTGTAGTACATTTAGATTCATTTGGGGTTCCTGTATTGATGTAGTTGTAGCTTTTACTTGAAAACTGATTTCCCATTCATATTAGTTGTTACACCCCTAATTTATACTAAAAATGGGGGAGAGCAGTTGATGAACAGTTGATGACATTGATTGATAGGAAACTGGAGCCTGTTGTATTACACCTGAAGTGCACAGAAGCACCACGGGCCACTGTGCTGCTTTCTCCTCTGTGTGGTACCATCCAGAACTTTAGGGCCCTGGTATGGAGCCATTGTAGCCCCCCCCCCCCCCCCCCCCAAAAAAACAGCAGGTGTTCGGCAGATGCAGATTAGAATATATTTTTAGGCATGGCTGATATATGAGGTCAGAGTATCTGTTGACTGACACATGGCATGTAGCTATTGTTGTGGGGTAGATTAATACAAAAATAATAATACAGCCAATCCAGGTATCATACTTTGTAAATCAGTTTAATCACCCTGAGATGTTGCATAAAGATACCAGGAAGGGCATCCGGTGTAAAACTTGCACCAAGTCACCATGTCACCGTGGAGATCCTCATTGGAGCTGCTGTGATGAGTTAAAAATAAATCGTTACAATCTTTATATCACATACAGCTAGCTGTATTTGAGTATGTGTCTGATCGTGAAATAGTATGGAGGAATTGAGGGTTTTTTGGGGGGGTATTTAGCTAGTTAACAATTTGGTTGCATAATCTCTTTCTGGACCCAAACAAACTCGGACTGGCTATATACACCATGGGTTGTGCATATTGCGTGATATGAATGCATAATTTGCACCATGGATATTACTCGTTTGTATTACCATGCAATACGCACCACCTGAGGCAGCCATGTTGCATTTTGGGATGGTGTGGGTAGTTTGTGCAGTAGGAAACTTCAAAATATTGCTAGTTTGGATCAAATATTTAGCTGTGAAACGTGACTTCTTCAGAAGGCTTTTCGAATTTGACCAAGAGCAGAGGAAGCCATATTGCATTTAATCTTATACATTAAATTTGTGTAGATGAGGGTGGTGCAAATAGGAGTGTACTAAATCTTAATTTACACATCAGTGGTGTACATAGCTTTTGCCAAACAAACTACGCACGTGGGTTTCTCTACAGCGGTGACTGAGCTGGTCAATTTGTTTACGTTGACAAACATCTTTTCTTGTGCACCAGAACGGGTTAAAAAGGGCTTGAATTCATTTGATTCTGATCAGGTGACGTCTGTAAATGTTGCAAATGGTATAGGATGCCGGCTGCCATTAAACGCCACGGAAGAATAGCGGGTGCTTTAGGTTTATGTCACAGAAGCGTGTTTTGAGGTCGGAGTGCATTTCTGCCAACACAAAATGGCTCAAGAAACCACAAAAAATGCATAAAAGTACTTACTTTACTCATAATTGTTCCTAAATCATCAGACTCTGACCCACTGATTAGGAAGCTAATCTCATTTTCTGCAGCAGAGCATGCACGAGGGTGCGTTTGTTTAATAACACAGGACCGCGCATTTCTGCATTCACAAAATTCCTAAAAAAAGTGCATAAAAGTACTTACTTTTCTCATATTTGTTGTCTGTCTAGGTAAATAGTTGGAATAATCTCATTTCCTCAGCAGAGCATTTGTGAGACAAAAACAAATGTGTTTTCGTCATGGTAAGTGGTCAGAGCTGTTATCTCCAACCACCAGCTAGCTCCGGCACAATGTGAACTGAATAACGAATAATGTATAGATTCTTAACGATACCCATCCCACTTGCAATGACTTGCGAATGTGACATTAACATTATCTGTTGGGTCCACTTGGCAGTAACTAAAATAGTCATGTTTATTTACCTTTACGCTACTCTACTCTAATTTTTTCTTTGCCATTATTTGGAAACCTATAGAAAGACAAATCCGGCGAAGTTTCAGGACGATTGATGCACATGGAAACAAAACACTGTGGCATTCTTTCACTGTTTACACTGCGCCGCCAGAACCGAGTGCAGAGAAAAACACGTATTTTCTTTGTTTGGGTCAGGAAGGAGTTTTATCACGTGACGTGTTACGTCAGACTTTGCAACAGAATCCGGTTGTTACATGTGACGTAACGCATCATGTGATTTTCAACTTCTGGCTCCAAACAAAAAAGGCGCACTGTCATTAACATTGAGAACTGCACTGAGACGCTCTGATCAGGCTGCACTTACACCGTTGCACACGGAACAGCATTAACATCGCAACATAAAACTCTTTGTATATTGTGCCTAAAACTCTCCTGGATATATTAACTGGGTTTTTAGACATTGTTACTGCGTTTGTTTTATGTAAAAATGTCAGACGCTCATGTTGCTTCTCTGTTATTTTCAGTGGGAGTTGCTGCGAGCTGCGATCGCTTCCTGTTCATGTCGTTCGGGGAGAAAGTGAAGTTTGCACTTTAACGTCCTGTTTATTGTAATAAATATTTTTTTATTAACAAACAGACATGTATATTTTACCTGTGCATAATAAAATATGTAAAGTAAAAGGAAAAGTGTTCTGACCACAGAACCAGACGAATGCGGTTAACAGAGGTGGAGGCGGAGAAGGGAGGGACGGAGATTTGCGCACACTGTAAACACAAACTAAACTTAAACTGTAAATCCTTAAAAGGATCAAACAGACGTAACTTTAATTGTAAACTTGGAGGTCTTTGGACCGGGAAACAGATTTATCACATGATGCATTACGTCAGCGCTCAACAACAGAATAGACACTCTACCTACATCATAGTAAGTATGGTGTAAGTATCTGGAGAGTACTTTAGATGAGCTAATTACATTTTATGGCTGTTTGGTGCATCCATTTGCATATGTGTAAGGACAACGTGATTTCAAATTATACAGGTTACATTTTTGCTTCATCAGGTAATTTTAGTAGTTTTTATTATTTATTTATTTTTTCATATGAGACCCTCTCCCCACTGTAAGTGCTAGAATCGCTGTAGGTATCGGTATAACTGAGTCTTGGAGGGAGGCCTCTCCTGATAGGCTAGTTTTTAGCAGTATTCAGGTTCAGGGGCCGCTCCTGTGTTAGCAGGCAGTAGCACTGAGCCAACGACAAGGCGGGCAAACGAAACCCGCACAGGAATTCTTCCCTCTTCAAACCTTCAGCCCCTGTTAGCGGCGCCTTCCTCGGACACAAAGTCCTCCCCCCCCCCCCCCAACGATGGCAAGAGGAAGCTAGTCGAGCGTAAAACTGGAGCAGCACCTTAGGGGGAAACGCGAAAAGCGCGTTAAGTGAAGGTGCAGGAAGAAGAAAAGTTATCTGGCTAGCAGCCTGTGTGGATTGGGGGATGGGCTCGAAGCCGCATGAAGTCGCTCATGGCTGGATGTAGAAAACACCGGCTGAGAACTGAGTCACACTGAGCTGAGGTGAGACAGTCGAGTTGGAAAAAATGTCGAGGTGGGAGAGAGATCTCGCTAAAGTAACACCAGCTTAAGATGAATATGTTGCTGAAGTAGTTTGGCTTCACTCTCTAACATGTGGCTTCAGATAACCTGTTAACCTCCACCTTTTGTTTTGAAACCGAAAGCTTTTTGGGCTTACATCTTATTCATGAAGTCTGGCGGCTGAAACATATTATTTAGTTTGATTCCGACTTGGCGGATAGACTGAATTGCTGTTCTTAATGTAAGCTAAAGCTTTAAGGTGGGGACAGAGAGGCGTGGTCAGACAGGTGCGTGACAGCTCGACGGCGTGACATCACTCACCTATTCACAGTGACGTCACTGAAAAAAATCTGTTAAAGATGAAAGAACATGTTAAAATATAAAGAGGAATAAATGGATGCGTGTAGAAGTGTAACAGAAATAAATGCGAGTATGACGACAAAATAAAAGTATTAGTTTTTTTGTACCACATACTCGTATAATTTCTGCATGCATTTATTTATTATAATGTAAAGGTCCACTACAGAAATTAATACATCATTTTCTTGTGTTAATTTTAGTGCTCCTTGTTGATAACACTGCACAGATATTTTAGGTTTTGTCTGTAATTATTTATTGTTATGAATGAAATATTTACTTTTTTCATGTAAAGTCTGCATTCACCTGCGTGAAGCTGGCCCCTGTCTTTCAAAAATATTAAAATAGCACTGTTGTTTATTTGTGCTGTAAAAATTTTAATTTATGCTGTTGAACCTTTTTGAGCAATTCAAAATTACAAACATCCAAATCTCATTAAACTGGTCTCAATCCTTTGTGCCAGTGTCACAGTCTGAATGGTCACCCTGTCTCATTGGTCTCCCTGCCTTCACTGCACACACGTCAGTTTGGTGTGTCAGCAGTGATTAAACAATTATTGCCTTGTTTCTGCTTAAAACTGACTTTAGAATAAGAGGTTTTACTTTGTCATCTGATGGTTAATGATCACATTATTCCCTTTGACTGGTCTATGCTAAATTTATGTGGAAATGATTGTTGTACAGAGATTCACAGATCTGTCACAGACAGAGAACATGACTGCAGTGCAGTTTTAAGCAGAAACAAGTCGATAATCAGTTAATCGCTGCTGACACTCCAAAATGACACATGCATAGTGAATGCAGGGGACCGATCAGACCACTACACTGGGTTTGTGCTATCAAAAGAAATGTTGTTGTTACTTTGTAAAAGTTATAACCATTTTATTCTTCACATGTGTGAGTGACTTCATCAGCTACCCCCTCCACATCCAAATTGCACCAAACTGGCCTCTGTCATTTGCTGGAGGACCGAACGGTCCTTCCTAAAAATTGGTCCGCCCTGCCTCCACTATGCATGCGTCATTTCAGACCACAGCAGCTCATCTGAGTCTGACTCTTCACCCAAAGAAATCAAATTGATTAATGGCATTATTAACCATCAGATGACAAGGTAAAATCTCTTAAATCATTCTAAAGTCAGTTTTAAACAGAAACAAGGCGATACTCTGATGCTTTGAAATTACAGACACCCAGTGAACCCAACAGCTAGCAGCCCATGTAGCCGCGTCACTCTGATCGCTTCCTCAGTCTTTTATGATGAAATAATGCTGAATTTATGTGGAAATGATTGTTGTACAAAAGCATCAGATATGTGTCGCTGAGATAGATGACTGGAGAGCAGTTTTAAGCAGAAACGAGGTGATAATCGATGAACCGCGGCTGATGACGCATGCGCAGTGAAGGCAGGGCGGACCAATTGTTAGGGGGCACTGTTCAGTCTGCGACACTGGGTTTCTACTGACAAACATTTGTGCTTTTAGGGTTTTTACGTCTTTGCATATCATCCACATCAGTTTGCTTAATTCGAGACATGCAAATTTCAGGCTTGGATTTTGCTGTTTCCTCCCTCCAGGCACTCCGTACAGGTAAGCCACAGTGTGACAGATTGGTGATGGAGTCATTAAACCCCTCTGCCTCCCTGTGTGCACAGAGGAGGAGAGTTGGGTACCTGGATGTGTGTGAGGAGGGGTGGGCCGGCCGGAGACCGCACCACCCCCCAACTCCTGCATGAGGAGGAGAGATGTGTGCAGAGGGGTGCCCCCGGGACGAGCACCGTCCCTCATCTTGGACAAGAATAGACTGTCTCCGGCTTGGCTGGCATGCGTGCATGCTGGCAGACAGGGGCCACCGGCATTTTTCAAAGACCATTAATGATCCTTCCACAGTTTCACCTACCTAAACTTTGTTACTACTTTTACTTCCTCTAGATAATCAAGTTTTATCATCTTCTCAGCGCTCCGCCATGGTCATGTTCTGACCCACTGGTGATGTCACGCGTGTAAAAAAAAAAAAAAAAAAAAAAAAAAAAAGTAGGCCTAAGCTGTAAACAGGTGAAACTGTAAAACTGTAAACATTTCTTTGAATAGCACAAACCCGACACAAACGATAGAGATTAATTTGGATGTGTGTGTGGAGGTGGGTGCTGGTGATGTCATGCGCGTAAAAATATTAAAACTATAAAAGCACAAATGTTTATTTTAACAGCACAGACCTGGCACAAACGATAGACTAGTTTGGAGCGATTTGGACGTCGAGGGGGGGTGCTGATGATGTCACGCATGTGAAGAAAAAACTGTAATAACTTTACAACGTAACAAACATTTCTTTGGACGGTACAAACCCGACACAAACGATAGAGACCAGTTTGATGACATTTGGATGTGGAGGGGGGCTACTTGACATCACGGGTCAGAAAATGTATTTAGGCATAACTGTATGATAGTACAGTTCAAATTACTAGACTTTCCTTCCACGTTTCCTCACAGGTATAGAACAAAACTTGCACAAAATGAAAGCTTGGAATGCTGGCTCTTGAAGTGTTCAATAGTTGGCTTGAGGATCTATAGTTTCCACATCTGAACATTCTGCCTGACATTTTTGCATTTCTTTTTCCTTTTTTGTGGTCATTAACAAAAACCACCTAAATGTGACAAATGTAATTCGTAGTCACTGTTGAGGGCCTCACTACCCCCCAGCCCACAGTTCAATTCGTACTTTGCTCCGTCCGCATGTCAGTCTCTCGATTATAAACTACGATGTAACTACTGAACAAAATTAAATATATTTTTCAGTGTTTCTTGTGTGTTAAGATCACATTCCTTTGAAGGTGAACTTTGGCCCACTGATGTTGATAAACCCTGCTTTGTTGGGATTAACTTTATATGAGATTTTAGTCTAGGCCCTATGCACCTTTTGTCATTTTTACTGACTGAAACTGTTCGTGTCTGTAAAGATTCTGTAAAATGATATGTAGAATTTAACTCAGGCTATATTAAACACATGCAAAAACAGAAGTCATTAATAATCTTTGGAAAAGGGGTTTTCTGCCATATGCTTAAAGATGCATTTGAAAGACAGTCAGCCTGCCAACAGTAGATATTTGACATTCATACTTGAGTATTATTTATGTGGAATTTTTGTCTCATAAGCATTTTTGGAGTTGTGAGGTCCCTAGACAGAGTTGTTTGGTGATGCTGCTGATACCTTTGCGGGAGAATGAAGTTCTTGGTGCTTCCTGTCTTACTGTATGGTTGTGAGACTTTGATGTTAACCAGTGACCTAAGGTGACAACTGGATGTCTTTGGAACCAGGTCTCTTTGAAGGATCCTTCACTACCCTAGAATTTGTGTCAAACCAGCAGTTACTAAGGGAGACTAAGATGAGTATTACTTGCATTTTGAGTTTTGGCTGTGTCGTGCATTTCTTTGTGCAGAAGGCCAAGGGGACATCCACGCTTTACCTGGCTGTAGCAGATAGGTAGTGATTTTAGAGATGTGGGGATGGACTGGTTGTCTGCCTGGGTGGTTGCCATCCAGGACCCAAGGCTGTTATGTGGTGTCATGGATGTAGTAAAGCACCAACAGTCCATGCTTCCACACTTGTCTTGACTCTGTATGTCTGTTCACACATCATGGCTACAAAATAATGTTATCACATTAATCTTAGCGCTTCATCTCTGTGTGTCTTTGGAGTACCTGCTATGTTTTTGGCACATGGACAGACCGCACTGCAAACTGGCTGTGCTCTGCTGCATGCAGATTAAAATATAATGTAATGCTAAAATACCCTCGGCCGTATCAGCATTGTGTTCTTTATAATTTGCAGTTTAATTATTAAGATCCTATTGTCTTACGTATAATTTGTACATGTTCAATAAAGCCCCTCTATCAGTCAGTCAGTCAAAAACAATATTTGCATTTTAAGAGCCGAAGTTGTGAAAATTAGGCTGAAACGATTATTCAAGTAACTCAAATAATTCTATTACAAAAAATGTTCGAGGCAAATTCTGTGTCTTGAAGCTTCATTTAACATTGTGGTACATATGCCAGGCCTGTGTGTGGCGCTGTACCGCCCCCAGAAAAAAACCCCCAGAAGACTAGAGCATGCCCATAAACTGTGTAAAGGCTAATCCAAAAGCTACCACTTTCCAACGCGACACACACAGAGTAAGATAAAGCCTTTTAAGAGAAAGAGGGTCCATGCTGATCATCTGAAATAGATTGACTGTGCATTTAAAGCAATGCAATGTGTTTGTCTATTTAAAAAAAAAAAAACACGGTCTGCTCTGCTTGGGGAGTGACTGGCCTGGCGGCTGGCTGCTGTCTCTCTCTACCCGGTATGAGAGGCTCAGTACTTCACTCACACCGGGCGAGTCACAGCTCCGTCCCCGGCCACACTGACAGTTTCTGAAAGATCCTCTTAACAAAAGTTCACTCTTTCTTCTGTGATTTGCTCAGACTGGCATTGAGTGTTTTGCTTTTTAATTTTTGCTTTGTTGGGCAACAGACAATGCTTCACAAACACTGTAACTTAAATATAATAATAATAATAATAAAAACTGACTGCGAGGCTAGTTCAACCTCCAGTTGAAATGCGTCTGCTGAATTGCAGAGAAAAGGGGATTTAAAAAAAAAATTTACGCAGGGACCCAGTCCACCAACCTTTAAAAAAATAAACTTTTACAAGTTGGGGAAAAAACAAACCAAACCACATCCCATCACCATTTCAACAAAATGTCAACACTGATGCAGCGACATTGTGCCATTGCTTAGGGAGAGTCCTGGACTATTGATGTTTGAAAAAGCAAAAATACTTTCTATCTGATAACTCGATTAATCGACAGAATAATTGATAGAATACTAGATTACTAAAATAATCGATAACTGCAGCTGTAGTGAAAATCAAGTAATATTTGTAGATCACCCTCGGTGCATTTGCAGGTATTAATGTGACAAATAGAAAGAAAGATAGCTTTGAGGTAGCGGATGTTAGCATGCATGCTAACATCTGCAAGATGTCTTGTAAATGACTCCAGAGGTGTTATCAGATTACATAAACAGCATTTTCAGTTTTAGAAGTCTTTATTTCTCGCTAGCTTTTGCATAATATATGACAAAGACGATATATTTACACACAAATGAAACTTGAGTTTTGCAGGTAGCTACCAGCCTGTGATGTCACCATGCTAACGCCTGCGAAATGTCTTGTAAATAGGTTCAGAGGTGTTATTTGGTTCCAAAAGTAGTGTTTTCAGTTTTAGAAGTGTTTATTTCTTGCTTGCTTTTACATGATATATAAGAAACATGTATATAAATACACAAAATGAAGCGATTTTGGAGAGAGCAGCCAGTGACATCACCATGCAGCTCTACTCTGATTGGCTGTTATGCCTGCAACTCAAAAACAGATTGAAACAAAATGTGATTTTATAACCTCTTAAAATAGGTTAAGGTTAGCCATCTTTGAACTTGTCCAAGGTCTGTGTCACAAGAATGTTTCCTATAAATTTGAAGACTCTGGGAGTAATAGGACTGGATTTATGTTGAGCACAGACAGACGGACGCAAAGCCTTCACAATTCCCGATGGCCATATTTGATGGCATCGGGTAAAAATAATTTACTAAGTCCGTAGGATGAGACATATTTGCTTTGGGTTTGGGTGAGAGGTATTCAGACCACAGGCTTTAGTGTGCTCCACTATACAAAGGATGTACTTTTACACACAGCCCAAACAGCAGGTGGGAACAAGTGAACCCGACAGAAGCTAGATAATATAAAGTGACTGTGGAGACAACTTTATTCTATTTAATATATATATATATATATATATATATATATATATATATATATATATATATATATATATATATATATATATACTGTGTGTGTACGTGCGTGACGGCAGTACATCAGGTCTGTTTAATGAGCAGCCACTCCCATCTCTGTCATTTATACCGAACTTTTTTATCCCGTGCCGGTTGATCATAAATGTTATGGATGTCCTTTGGTAATATAAAAATAATCTGAGCTGAATGGGGCAGTAGTCACTGCACTAACTCGTAAATTATTACAGTTGATGAAACGTGCATGTGTAATGTACAACCCCTGGCAATAATTATGGAATCACCGGCCTCGGAGGATGTTCATTCAGTTGTTTAATTTTGTAGAAAAAAAGCAGATCACAGACATGACACAAAACTAAAGTCATTTCAAATGGCAACTTTCTGGCTTTAAGAAACACTATAAGAAATCAAGAAAAACAATTGTGGCAGTCAGTAACGGTTACTTTTTTAGACCAAGCAGAGGGAAAAAAATATGGACTCACTCAATTCTGAGGAATAAATTATGGAATCACCCTGTAAATTTTCATCCCCAAAACCAACACCTGCATCAAATCAGATCTGCTCGCTAGTCTGCATCTAAAAAGGAGTGATCACACCTTGGAGAGCTGTTGCACCAAGTGGACTGACATGAATCATGGCTCCAATACAAGAGACGTCAATTGAAACAACGGAGAGGATTATCAAACTCTTAAAAGAGGGTAAATCATCACGCAATTTTTGCAAAAGATGTTGGTTGTTCACAGTCAGCTGTGTCTAAACTCTGGACCAAATACAAACATGGGAAGGTTGTTAAAGGCAAACATACTGGTAGACCAAGGATGACATCAAAGCGTCAAGACAGAAAACTTAAAGCAGTATGTGTCAAAAATCAAAAATGCCCAAGAAAACAAATGAGGAACGAATGGGAGGAAACTGGAGTCAACGTCTGTGACCGAACTGTAAGAAACCGCCTAAAGGAAATGGGATTTACATACAGAAAAGCTAAACGAAAGCCATCATTAACACCTAAACAGAAAAAAACAAGGTTACAATGCAGGAAAAGCAATCGTGGACTGTGGATGACTGGATGAAAGTCATATTCAGTGATGAATGTCGAATCTGCATTGGGCAAGGTAATGATGCTGGAACTTTTGTTTGGTGCCGTTCCAATGAGATTTATAAAGATGACTGCCTGAAGAGAACATGTAAATTTCCACAATCATTGATGATATGGGGCTGCATGTCAGGTAAAGGCACTGGGGAGATGGCTGTCATTACATCATCAATAAATGCACAAGTTTACGTTGATATTTTGGACACTTTTCTTATCCCATCAATTGAAAGGATGTTTGGGGATGATGAAATCATTTTTCAAGATGATAATGCATCTTGCCAAAGAGCAAAAACTGTGAAAACATTCCTTGCAAAAAGACACATAGGGTCAATGTCATGGTCTGCAAATAGTCCGGATCTTAATCCAATTGAAAATCTTTGGTGGAAGTTGAAGATAATGGTCCATGACAAGGCTCCAACTTGCAAAGCGTATCTGGCAACAGCAATCAGAGAAAGTTGGAGCCAGATTGATGAAGAGTACTGTTTGTCACTCATTAAGTCCATGCCTCAGAGACTGCAAGCTGTTATAAAAGCCAGAGGTGGTGCAACAAAATACTAGTGATGTGTTGGAGCGTTCTTTTGTTTTTCAAGATTCCATAATTTATTCCTCAGAATTGAGTGAGTCCATATTTTTTTCCCTCTGCTTGGTCTAAAAAAGTAACCGTTGCTGACTGCCACAGTTTTTTTTCCTGATTTCTTATAGTGTTTCTTAAAGCCAGAAAGTTGCCATTTGAAATGACTTTAGTTTTGTGTCATGTCTGTGATCTTCTTTTTTTTCTACAAAATTAAACAACTGAATGAACATCCTCCGAGGCTGGTGATTCCATAATTTTTGCCAGGGGTTGTATAATGAAAAATTTTAATGCTTTCAAACCTGCAAGAAAGCAATTCAGTGGCAGAAGACAATGGCGAGAAAGTTGTAACGTTGTAAATAATTAATACATTATATCAAACAATACTAAATTTGATAGTTACGTGCGCTCGTTTCCAGAGCAGAAGGTTCCCGTCTCAAACCCACCCCTACCCATTTTCCATGTAATGTAGAGTTGTGTCAGTCTGTGGCGACCCAGAGTGTAATAGCGGAGAAGCCAGTGACTTACTTTATACTGTAATAACACTTTATTCTGTAATAACTGAGTGCTTAATGTACAATCCAGGGCTTGACAATAAGGCAATTTATGCACTGGCCCACAGGGCCAGTAGAATTTGAAAATTACTGGATGAAAATATCACTGGCCCATACTTTCACGCCTGCGCCGAACCGGGGGGTAACCGATATGAATTTGTTAAAGTCAACACTCAGACATTAGAATTGGGTTTCCTTAATGCCAAAACACTTGAAAACAAACACAATATTCTTATACTGCATGATAAAAACCTTAAAGTGAGTCAACTTTGAAAAAAATGTCGGTAGGTAACTAATAGGAATTTTTTCAACACTCAGACATTAATACAAAAATAAATGTATTTCTTGATCATTAAAAAATTAATATGTTAAATTTCATATACCAAGCTCCCTTGCTAATGTTGTCACCGTGGGGTTTCCACAAGGTCATACTGATTAGACTTTTAAACTGGTGTATGAAATCAAAGCAGATGTCTACCAGGACTTGGTATATTTACACTTACTTGTCAGCATATTCTGGCATGGCCCTACAAGTTCCACAGAAGACAACCTCGCTCTCCTCATCACACTCCAGCCATGGCCATCTTTTCTGCCAAGTTTTCCTCACCCTTTTCTTCTCATATTCAGCATCAGCAGCCTTCCTCTTCTGTGCTTGTTTTGAGGGTGATAGCTGTTCTTTCCTTTGCTTCCCTGGTTTCTGCCCAGGGGCAGGAGGTTTCAAGAAATTCATAATATTCACTGCGCTCGATCTTGCTTAAGCGAAAATGATGCATCGATGTTGAAGCAAAATTTGCGCCACATCAGAAGATGCTCCTGCAGACGAAGTTCGTCTGCACTTTGGCAATGTTCCGAACATTGCCTGTCTCTGGTAGCAGCCTGTGAGCAGGACTTATGTCTCTTTTGTCCTTTATTTCACAATTATGACAAGAGTTTTTGGAGCGAGCAGCAGCCCCACAGCAGCGGGAGCGGAGTTTCTTTCTTTTTTTTTTTTTTTATTGTTTACATGTGCGCGCGTGAACGGGACAGTTGGTCCTCAAACTGGGTCCTGCAAAGGCAGGACTGCTGAAAACAGCCATCATCCAGACGCAGCTCCTGCAGCAAATAATGATACTGCCTGATTTGGGAACGTCTCATGACGTTTGTCAGCTTTCCACAACAACTCGCTCCGTGTGATCAAGGTCCGTCATGTTAACTTGACTGACAGCCGGAGCCGGCGAGCTGAATGGAAGCTCCTCCTATTTGATGACGCACCGGGGCGAATTTTCGCAGCAAAAGCAGAGCGACACACCCGGCGAAGGAGGCGCGTCCGTTGCCACGCGACCCCCCGCGAATTTATAGCGTCTGATCGCGCCCGGTGTGAACGCGGCATTAGACTAATAAATTTCCCCAAAGCGATTTTAATTCTTACTGGCCCATATGGACCAGTGAAATATGAACTTCACTGTCCCGTGGTGGCCCGGAAAGTGTAAAAAAGGCCGCCGGGCCATCGGACCAGTGCTATTGTCGAGCCCAGCAATCACTTTCACTTTACTTCAAATAGTTATACTTTATTTACTGCTACTACTACTGTTGGTTTTTACATTGCTATTTATGATTATTGTCATTGTCAAGCAAGTTGCAGATTATTTTTTGCAGTTGTTAAAGGAAAAGATTCATGTAGTTTTATTACGTTAATGGCTTAGCTCTGTTTTTTAACTGAATCACAGACAAAAACAAACAAAAAAAAGTCTACTTCCAGAAAAATCATTTCAGAGGTTTTGATACCAAATTTTCCTAAGGACAAATTCCAATACAAATACTAATAACTGGGGATATTAAGTACTGTGTCATGAAAGGACATAGTACTGAATGACAGCGAGTTTAGTTTTCACATCTCTGTTGCAAACAGTGAGGGGAAATGTTACACACACACCCAACAGAAAAGTTGACACCGCTTGTGTTGTCTAAGGCACTTTTCACTCTGCTCTTGATCATTTTACAGAGCAAACATTGTAATCCGATTCACTTTTGTTGTCTTTGTTTATTTTAAATGTTCCCAAATCTCTGGCTCCTTTCTTCCACTTTCCGTACTAAAATTCCACGAGGGAGTATCCAAAGCAGATACCTGATACCAGCATCGGTTTATCCTTGCTAATTATTTAATAAACCATTTCTTTTTAAATGGTGTTTGTCACAAATGGCAGGAAGTGTATTTTGGGTGTGTTTGAGGGCTACTAAAAACACTGAAGTCAGTTTGTACAGCTCAGTGTTTAGAAACGTCAAGGCTAATTTTCTTCAAATGTAATTGTCAGCATTTTTGGTTTCATGGTAAAGACTAAAAAAAACGATTAAATTTCTTTAGTGAGGGTAATAAATTATAGATAGTTTCTGTGGACAACTACAGCTTTAGCGAGTACATTTTTGTTTTTGCTGTTCTTTCCATGTACACTTGAGCAGGGGACTGTAACGCTGGAACAATAGAAAGGATCTTGTGAGCTTTCGATGCAGGCTAAGTTCTCAGATTGGACTATGACAGGAATGTGAGGGGGACATAAGTTGTAGCATGCTCTTACTGCATGTTATTTTGTCTTTCAATAAATACCAGCCTTTAAATAATACTCACAGATCATTGTAGCAGCAGTGGAATTGTATTAGAATTGTCATGGGTGTCTGGTGGTTACTAAAAATGCTGCTGGTTAAGGTCAAAACTGACCTGCAGTTTTGATTGTTTTTGTGCAGACAAGTAAATACTCTATACTATACTGAATGCACCATCAAGCTGTTGCCTGAATTTATAGTAATAGTGTGAGAGGTGGTCTTCTGTGTTTGCTGGTTCAGCTGAGCTCGTCAGAACTAACACACTCTCATATTACAAGTGCATGCCTGCTGCATTGCGTAATAACTAGATCAAAAGATACATGACTGGCCTTCCCCTAATTTAAAAAAAAAAGTTGTGCAGTCGATGAGGATACATAGTGGGACAATGAGATTCGCAGTGGTCCGTTTCTTTCAGCTGTTGTTTTACCTACAGCGCAAATCTATCACTTACATTTTGACAGAATTTTAGCATTGATAAACAAAATTTTGTTCCATAATCAGATCATTGCTCATGATAAGGCTGAAGAAACAGTTTAATATTTGTACCTGTACTTATCAGTGAACTGACGACTTCTTAGTTCTTCCATTCCATTGGAAGGGTACCAGGACATGCTACCATACAATGCCGCATCCACACTATGGAACTAGCCTGGAGCCCCATTGGCAGCCAGGCAAACTCCTGTCCTATCTGCACCTTCTGAAAGCACAGTTTATCTGCCACAGCCACACTCTTGACACACTCTTGGCCCACTTACATTTGTTGTGGTCTTCGCCTAAAAAAAACAAAAATTAAAAAGCAAACACTCAGTGCGAGTCTGAGCAAAAACACAGAAGGAAGAGTGGACTTCTTCCAGAGACTGTTAGTGTGGCCTGGGATGGGGTTTATGAGGGCAGTGCTGCCCACTCACACCGGGTGGAGAGAGGCAGCCACCAAGCCGCGTGAATAGCCACTCCCACACATAGAGAGGAGAGCCGGCAGCGGATGAAAACGGTGTTTAAAACAAAAAAAGAAAAACACTGCTTCGCTTTAATGCACAGTAAGCTATTTCAGATGATCAGCGGTGGACCATTTTTCTCCTAAAAGGCTTTATTTCCTAACGTGTGTGTCGCGTTGGAAAGCTGTAGCTTATTGTGCCATTTGATTAGCGCTTACACAGCTTAGCATAGGACTGTCACGATTAGGAATTTCTGGAGATGATTAATTGTCAGACAAATACTTACGATTGACGATATATTGTCTTTTTTTTTTCTTTTCTTTACCTTCTACTGTCGTAGTATAATTAGCTTTAATGATTGCACATTCTGTGCTGTACTGTACACTTAACGACTAAGAGTAATTTATAATGTTTTGAACATCAAGCAATAAACAAAGACATTAGTATCTTCTCTATTCCTTAAGAGGATTTATTGTGATCAATCTGCTACAACAGGGCAAGCATTGAAGCAAACTCACATTCATTAAGAGCCAGTTGACGGAATGCACCAACTGCTGTTGCACTGGCTGGCAATTGTGCTGGTGTGGTCTTTCCAAGTTCGGCATATTGCTGTGGGTGATGGGTCTGTAGATGTTGTTTCTTATTTGTTGTGTTAGTGCTTTTGACCGGCACTTTTTTGCGGCAAAGTTTACATAGCGCTTCCTCCACGTTACTGGGCTCTCCCTTATCATTAGGCTTAAAACCGAAATGCATCCACAGAGGCGCTGTGGTACGTGGCTTTGGAACCAGAACCTCCTCACCCTCCATGTTATTATCCTGGCCTCGTTAACCATCCGACCAAGACGAGAGGGAAACAGTGAGTGAGACAGCGACGCTGCGTGCGGCTGCTGCTGCTGGCGCAGCACAATGACATCAGATTTGGAGTCGTTTTATGCAACTCTGTGGATAAAATAAAAAAATTCATGGTAATCTCAAATATGAAAAATATTCGCGAATATGAAAAATAATCGCGATTGGTGAATTTTGTAATAATTGTGAGTGCTTACTTATGCATGCTCTAGTCTTCTTCTGTTTGTTTTCCTGGGGACATTACAGTGCCACACACAAGCCTGGTATATGTACTACAATGTTAAAGCTTAGAGGCACAGAATTTGCCTCAAACATTTTTTGTAATCGAATTATTCGAGTTACTCGACTAATCATTTCAGCCCTAATCCAGAGTTCCTCAAGTGAGCGTTGCTGATGATACTTTTAGAAATTTATTGTTTATTTTACAGTTGAAAGGCTTCGTGTTTCCAAAAAGTGCCAAGTTTGCTCAGCAGGAAAACAGCGAGAGAGTGTGGACTTTTTGACCACACTTGCTTTGACAAGTAAATGTATGTTTCAGTTGAAATTGATTTCAGAGGGAGACGGGACTGAATTTTTAATTTTTACTTTAACATTTGCTTTGACAATGTAAACATATGTTTCCCATGTCAATAAAGCTCCATTAAAATTGAGAGAGAGGGAGAGTGAGAGAGCGCTGTCTTTTCTCTTTTAAGTCTATAAAAATAAGTCTATAAAAGTCTATAAATAAAAAGTACTTAATTCTTTCACCAAAACATCAGATCTAGACTTGCATCTTAATGTACCTTTTGGCAAATTGTAGCTGAACTTTCAGGTCTTCTTTTTAAGAAAATCCTCCTTTGAACACTTCTTCATGAAGCCGTATAAGTAAGAATACAAAATATCCTCAGAAAGTCAACAGTAATGATAATAACAATATTAAAGCAAACAGAGCCCTGGTATCGGAATACTATCGGTATTGGTAGATATCCAAATTCAGGTATTGGGATCTGATCGGAAGTGAAAAGCGCTTATTAGAGTGGTGAATGATTTTCTGCGTGCATGGATTCGGACACCACGATGGTTTTAGTGCTTTTAGAACTTAGTGCTGCGTTTGATACTGTGGATCATCGTGTTTTCCATGATAGGCTGGAAAATTACTTTGGGATTACTGGAAGTGTCCTTGCTTGGTTAACGTCATACTTGTCCAGTCGTTCTCATTGTGTTGTGTATAATAACACTACCTCTGGTCTTGGTGAAATGAAATTGGGGTTCCACAGGGGTCTGTGTTAGGCCCCTTGCTTTCTCACTGTATATAGCGCCCCCTGGGCATATTCTGTAGCATTAAGGGATTGCCTTTCATTGCTATGCTGATGATACTCAATTGTACATGCCGATAACTGCTGGTAATCTTACCCATATAAAATCTTTAGAAGATTGCCTTGTATCTGTGAGAAGTTGGTTGTCTAGTAACGTCCTAGTCTTAAATTTTGATGAGACTGAAATGATGGTTCTTGGTCCAGCCAGACATTGGCATCAATTTGACCTTTTGGCACTTAATTTGGGTTCGTGGGTTATACATCTTCCGGACAAAGTGAGAAATCTTGGGGTACTTTTTGAAGTTTTTGAAGTGTGGGGTATAGAGCCTTCTCCTACCATGGCCTTATTCTTTGGAACGATCTACCTGCAGTTATTAGGCAGTCTGACACGGTGGAGACTTTTAAATCAAGACTGAAGACCCACTTTTTTAGACTGTCTTATCATTAATCTATTCTGTTTTTATATTTGCTTTGTAATTTCTTTTTATTCTACTGTGTTTTACCTTTTTATTGTGTCCTTTTGATTTTAAATTACTTTGTGTTGTCATAAATTGTGTGTTATGTGAAGCGCCTTGGGACGACTATGTCATGAGATGGCGATATATAAATTAATAAATTGAAATTGGAAAAAATGTGGATCGTGCATCCCTGATTTCAGGTATATGCTAAATTTGAGTAAGTGAAGCATTTAGCTCTGTCATCTGTGCTATTCAAATCACTATCTCAATGGTTTAACTCAGAGCCAGGTTGGAGGTATTGTCTTCCAGGCCATTAAAATTGTTCTCTCTCGCTCTCTCTTTCTCGCTCGCTCTCGCTTTCCTTTTTATCTTGTTCTTCAGCCCCTCCTCTCATTACTGCCACTGTTTGTGCACCGGTTTCACTGCTCCCCTGTGCCTGACAGCCAATGACACTCCTCTGAAAGGCTGTTTCCGTGTGTGATGTCCCTGTTCTAGGAGTGCTGGGATGTTGCTCATGGTTACCGGCAGTCAGGGGTGTCTGGTTACTTCACCTTGCAGCGTCATTCTCTTGTAATATTAACTCTTTGAGCAAAGTGCAGGTTTGAGAGCTGGTATCAGCTCCAGAGCTGGATTTCTGTTTGCTTTGGACTGTTTATAAGTTTCTGCATGAGGTTGGACTCTAGCAATTTGAAGCCTGTTTTTTGCACCTGGCATGACTTTTCACTGAAGCCTGATGTAAGCTGTGCTGAACCACCACTTTAGGAATGGTTGTTTTTTTTTTTTCCTCTCTCTCTCTGTCTCTCCAGAAGATTACTTGTAGGCTTGTTTGACAGAATCTGGACTTTGATCTCTTGTTTCGTCTGTTGAAACGGGAAAGGTTTGCCTGCTAATTAAGCTGTAAGATCGTTGTCAGTTCCTGCACACATGGAAGTAAGAGATATGGTGATATTCTGTAAGACTAATTGCGCTCAGAGCAGAGATGTGGAATGTAATTGGAGCAATGGCGTAGCTTATACACTAAAAGGAGGTGGTTATAACAGCTTTAATACACTTTTCAGCTCAGTTGCAGTGTATTATGATCAATTTAATCGTAACTTTTTGTTTTTTCCTTTTTTAATTTATAGTGTTGAATAAGTCATCTGGTGTTTCAGTATGACTGAAGTAGTGTTTGCTCACTGCTGCTTTTTGTTGCCTTAATATCTGTGAGTAATCACATTACCATACTTGTTTTTCTAGCTGCATTTGCCAGTCTGTTTGTCCTGCTGGGTGCTATGTTGTGGTGACCCGGCTCGTTCCGGGCATGTTTTGCGTTGAGTGCACTGTACACTGGCTAATGAGTGCATCAGCAGGCCAGGTGGATTCATATATCACATCCATGCTTCTGCAACTGCATTTATGCTCCTATGAAAAATGGTCATGCTTTTGAAATAGTTGGAGGCGTTCCTGTTTTTAACCTCACTAAAGAGCCCATTTTGATCGTGATAATTCTTCATAATTAATTACCTGAGCTCAGACATTACTGGATGTGTGAAGCAGATCTATTATGAACAGTCTGTTCCTGAGGTCATGAATCAGTGTAAAGATTCACTGAACCGGTTTTCCATTCAAAGCAGCTCAAACTGAGGCAGACATCCCAAACAACATTGAGTTGTTTGACCACTTGAGTGTCCAGTAACATTGGTTATTGGTTAGCATTGGTTATATCAGTCTAAAGACACAACCAGAACATGCTCCATGAGCCGTTTTACCACAGTAGTGACTGATTGTTGTGTTTGTGTGTTCTTGTGCAGAATATACTCGCTTTGAGTCCAAGATCCACGACCTGAGGGAGCAGATGATGAACAGCAGCATGAGTTCAGGATCAGGATCCCTGCGCACCAGTGAGAAACGCTCCCTCTATGTCAGGTGAGGCTGATACACATCGGCGTAAACTGAAGAAAAGAGTGTTGTGACAAAACGTCACTTTTTCCAACCGATGACAGCGGTTTCAACAACCGATCATAGTTGATCTATGATCTGTACAGAATCATGGGGTGGTAAGGTATTTGAAAGGTAGATTTCTGCTTAAAGTGGATATGACACTTAAAGACAATATAGTCTTATTACATGTAACAAAGGTTATATAATTCGGTCAACCTAAGCGTTTTGGGAAAATGGATGCAGTTCTCCCATTATATATAACATTTGAACGTTCCGCCACTGAAAAATGTGCATGCCCCGTGACCAGCTTTCCGCTGAGCACCAAGCCTAAATTACGTCACTACATGTAGACCATATTGGCTCGCGCGCCTGGCGGCTTTGGTTTACACTTTTTTTAGCGGCAGAAACTTTGATTAAACACAGCTCTCAGGGACTTGTTTGTCGATATGCCTGACCAGTGTGTCGCAACATATTGCACAAACACAAGGGCGAAGGGTTTTAGCCATTTCAAGGCCAGGCAGATTGATCAGAAGCCACGGTGTTGTGTGATGCACGAAATGTCCGGCTGCCGCTCGCTCCGCTCGCACACCCACATTTGCTCCCGACAGCAGACACTTTCCTCTACCGTCTCCATGTTTTCGCATCACTCACAGGAACACATAAAATGTCAACCCCAAATAATATGTTCACGGAACTTACGTAGTAAACACGGCGGCGGCATGTTCAGTGTTGTTTTCGGCGATCTTTTTCGAAACCTTTGCCGTTTATTTCCTATTCTTTCGTGAAAATAACGTAACTGAACACAGATGAATACAATGCCAGGCACTCGAAAACGGCAAAAACCCGAAGGAAATGACGGTGGTCCACAAGTAATAGCTACACTGTCACGGAACAATAACAAAGGCAGTAAACAGACGCTCGAATCGAAAATGCTATACAGTAATTAGTGTTATAAACAGCAGCAACAAAAATCAAAGCCTACCTTGCCATTCCATATTCTGCAGCCTTTCAAAATCCATCGGAATTGGCACGTCTCTTGCCTCTGCTTTGGCTCCACCATAAACACCGTCGCTATTATTTTCACTGCCAGAATGCTCCTGTTTGAATGTTTGTCCGAAAGATACGGCTCCAATCTGTAGGGTCTAATCACTGCTGCGCCATCCTCAGGATCCGAGTCAGAAATAATCCACACTTGAAGAGGAGTCAGAAAAGTTCTTGATCTCGTCACTGTCCATGCTGAGGTCCATGTGTTCCTGTTGTTAATCTAACAGACAAAGACGGGACTGTACATTCTGTGACGTCACGGCATCACGTGACCGCTGATAGAACGCTACCAGTGCGCTTTCCAAGAAACACACTTTTGAGAAACTGTACAAAGTTTATTTCTCAGTGATAATAATTAAAACCACTTTCAACTTACTATACTGTATGTATATTTTGATATTTATATCAGTTTTACCTAGTTTTTTAGGTGTCATATCCACTTTAAATCTCGATGCAAAGATACAGTTAAAGCAATGTGAGCAGGGAAATTCAGCTGTGTGTTCATTTGAAAGGAGCGTTTTAAAAGTACACAGCCTCGTGCTCCAGTTGAGATTCACGTTGGGTTTTAAGCACCAAAATAAATAAGCACAGTTTTCCCCCCTTGCTGTCAAAGACACCAGATCTTTGCATGCTGTCCTGAGCTCAATGTTTCAAACGTCGGTGGGGCTCGGGGGTGGGCATAATTGCCAAGTGCTGTGAATGCCTCGATTGATCTAAACTTATAAATATTATCCTCTCACCAGACAGTGTAGACAGCTCATCTTTTTGAAAAATAATTTGAAATTATAAACTCTGGTTTATATATTTGTTTTAGATTTATATTGCACTTTAATTTAAGAAATTAGAACTTTATTTTTAAAAGTTTTGTGTTTTCATTGTTCTTTAACTTTTAAAACTGGAAGGCAAAGTTTAGGTCATAATTAAATGTTTTACATTCAAACTAACCATAATATGTTTACAACTACGAGGTCTGTTAGAAAAGTAACGGACCTTTTTTATTTTTTGCAATAACCTTATGGATTTGAATCACGTGTGATTGCATCAGCCAAGCTTGAACCTTCGTGCGCATGCGTGAGTTTTTTCACGCATGTCGGTTGCGTCATTCGCCTGTGAGCACGCCTTGTGGGAGCAGTGGTCCAGCCCCCTCGGCTGATTTTCATTGTCAGGAAAATGGCGGAGCAACTGCCGCTTTGCTAAATCAAAATTTTTTCAGAAACTGTGAGAGACAGCCAGGTGGAAGCGATTCGGAAAATTCAGATGGCTTTTGGTGAAGATCTTATGGGGATCACACAGATTAAGGACCATTACAACCGGATTAAAGACGGCGCACAATGGCGGATGGCACGCCACGCTCCGAGCGGCGATCGACAGGCTGAAACGACCAGATCATTTCCAAACTGAATGCTGTGTTGATCCGGGATGTCGTCTGACTAGCAGAGAAATGGCAAGAGAGGTGCACATAGCACTTTTCCTGCACATTCCACTGTTAAAGGAGATTTTGTAATGAAAGACGTGCGGCAGAATTCGCACGTCAGGACGGAGCCGCTCATGGCGTGGAACAAAAGCACCTCCGTTTTGGAAGTCTCACGGGACATGCCCAGCTCTTCCACCATTCGGAATAGTCAGACGGCTTTGGGTGGCTTTTCAGTTGAGTGAGTATCCGAGAAATTGTCGGAAGAGCTGAACATGCCACAGCATGTCCTGTGAGACCCAACACGGAGGTGCTTTTATTCCGCGCCATTAGCGGCTCCGTGGCGAATTCCTCCGCTCCTGTTTTCATGTTTTCCTGTTTGTGCGCCGTCTTTAATCCGCTTGTAATGGTCCTTAATCTGTGTTATCCCCCTAAGATCTTCACCGAAAGCCACCTGAATTTTCCAAATGGTGTCCACCTGGCTGTCTCACAGTTTCTGGAAAAATTTGATGCACCGCTGCTCCAGCCGTTCAGACATTTCCCTCACAATGAAAATCCGACGAGGGGGGAGGACCAGTGCTCACTCAAAGCCTGCTCACAGGCGAATGATGCAACCGACAGGCGTGAAAAAACTCACGCATGTGCACGAAGGTTCAAGCTTGGCTGATGCAATCACATGATTCAAATCCATAAGGTTATTGCAAAAAATAAAAAGGTCCGTTACTTTTCTAACAGACCTCGTATTTCATTCATGCACCTCTAGAAGTCATAGTAATGCAGCGAAGACATGCACATCCAAAACACGTAAAAGGCGTGCTGGACCAAGAAAAATTATACCAAAGATAGAAACCGAATGATCCGCACAACAGTGCTCCAATACAAAAAAAAAAACCTTTATTTAATAAGATATAACATTTCTGGCAACCTGCCCTTTGGCAGACCTCGAGAAGTCATAACATGAATGCAGGTATCTAGGGGCGGGACTAAATTAGCATGTTAAACTGTTACAAAAAAAAATAAATTACAGCCCTAGATTCTAGGAAATAGTGTTGTTGTAATTTATAAGTGAAATATGACACATTTTTATTTTGGTTACGAAAAGGCACCAGAAACTTGGTACTGAAAAGTGCTTCATAAATAAATAAAATTGTTGTTTATATCATCATCTTTATCGTTATCATCATCTATAGATGCATAGAAATTCAACATTTCAGAGGGAAGGGGGTGATCCTGTTTTGTCCCTCGCAAACTTGGAAAAGTGTGCAGCTGTTACTATTTTCATTCCAGCTTCTACTTCCTTTAATGAAACCCTGAATGGGCAAACTAACCACTCTTCAGTCTCATATCTGTGAAGAACACTCTAGTCCAAAGGCCATTTGTTCTTCATTTACACTGTGATTGACTCAACTGTGTGTGTGTCCTCTCTCCTCGTCCCCTTAATAATTAGTGAAGACTGGGAGTTGTTTTCTGGCATAGAAAACTATACAGTAAAACTCATATATAACGGATTCAAGTGGACCAGCGAATTTTGTCCATTATAATCTAAATCCACTATATGTATAAAATGTATGCAAATGTATAAAATGGACAAAATTTGCTCTATGTATAAAATCGACAAAATTTGTTATATGGACGTAAGATTATGTAGTTACAGTCAGGATCTATGGGGAATCCCCAACACCAATTAGGCTTATGTATTTCCTTGATTAACGCTTGACTTGAATAGGGGCCGACCTCATTTAATGGCCGGGCCAAAACTTCGTCTGAAAAAAATTAACGCCTGCCTTAAATAAACGCCAGGCATTATGTGCATTAAAAAAAAATTACATTTTGGCAAGTCACCTTTTTTTTTTTTTTCCCCTAAGTACGTTGCGAAGCGGTACCTTGAAATCATAAAGCCTGATTTATGCTTCTTCAACTCTGTAACTCCGTGGCCATGCAATGACCTTGACGTGCACGTGAGTGTTTTAAAGTGTCTGTCAGGTTGGTGGGCTTCTTAATGCAATTTACCACAGGAACAGTGGCTTTTTCTTTATCAGTTTGTCTCTCAACAAGCTTCACTTCTCCATGAATTGCTCCGTGTTGTTGGTCATGTTTGCAGACTTTCTGCCAATCATTCCTGTACTTGATCCATGATTGAAATGTAATCAGCGTGTGCACTGCAAAAACTTTTAAAATATGGCGGGAAAGGAAGGAGTGAAAGCGGAAAAGTGGGCGTCAGGCTATGGAGCCATGCAAAGGGCTCTGATCTAAAGTGGTGTCTTTGGTTTTCCACACCCATGGATATGTGTGAAACTCAGTGGTGGGCACAGCTAACCAAAAAGTTAGCTTCGATAACAGATAATCAGCTAACTGAAAGTTATCTTTTATGAAGCTAAACCGATAAACCACCCAAAAAATTATCAGAAGCTACAGCTAACCTATAACTTTCAGTACTGTCTCTGGTACACTTGCAACTAACAAGCTGAATCGCTTCTAGTGGCGTCAAAGACAATGACACCCAAATAACAAATCAGCATTTCTGTCTTTGTGTGCCCTGCCCACTGCTGGAAGCTCCTTTACTACATAGCTTGCAGCAGTGACGCAATTGAGAGGAGCAGCGAAGCTCAACTCTCTACGCAATTCATTCATTCATTCATTCATTTATTTATTATTTATTTCATTCATTTAAAAGAAAAAAAAAACAAACAAAAAAAACAGAAAAGCAGAAACAAAGCATCTCTATTACCAGAATGAAAAGGAGCAGAGAGAAGAACAAGTCTTATATTTTCTGCCCCTTTTTACAATACAATCTTTCAATATCCAGCGTCATTTTTCAACATTATTTAACAGATTGTATTTCTTTAACTTGTCACATACCACTGACTTATTTCATAATTATGACCATTATTAAATAGATTACATCTCTGACAGGTTACATTTTTAAACTTAAAACATTTTATACATTATTAACAAATTACATTTTTTTTTTTTTTACTTCCTTACAGCCCACTAACTTATTTTATAGTTTCATACTTACTTAATACATCTAGTTTAATACGTTTTTTAAATAATTTAAGCGACCTTAATTCTTTAATTTCTTTGAGATTGTTCCATAATTTTACACCATTTACTGCAATACTCCGTTCTTTTACTCTGGTTCTGTATCTTGGTTTTCTAAAGACTTCTATTCCTTTCAGTTTATAACTACTTACTCTTTTCTCAAACATATTTTGAATGTTTGTTGGTAAAGTATTTTTATTTGCTTGGTACATTGTTTGTAATATTTTCAAATCGACCAAATCACGAAATTTAAGTACCCTGTACTTAATAAACAATGGATTAGATGGATCTCTAAAACCACTGTTGCTAATCACCCTTAAAGCCCTTTTCTGCAGAATAAACAAAGGTTGTATATAAGTTGTATATGTTGCATTATAGCATTATAGCATATAGCATTGTTGCCGTGAAGCAGAGGTCTTGGAAAATAAAGCAGTGCTGACTTTTGGTTTTGATTTATAAATACAATTAATATGGATAGAATAACTCCATTAATGTCAATTCTGTCATTTGTACAAAGTTAAAATATAACATATATCTTTTAATTTTAAATAATGCACTAATTCTGAAGTTTTGTACCAAACACAGGCAGAAGCCAAAGGGATTATAGGTAAAATGTGCCTCCGCTTACACTGATTGGTGGACTCATTCATTCTATGTAAAAACCAACACGTTATTGTGAGGTGTGTTGGTGTTTACATATGAATGTGTTTTTTGTAAAATATGCCATTTTTTTTATTTGTTAAAAAAAGGCATTTGCAAAACAAAGCCAAGTTGTGATTATATATAACCGGTGTCAAAATAAATAGAACACTGCCATCTACTGGTGCCCAGATGCTTAGTACTTATGGCAAATACTGCCATGAACACTACTGGCCAGTAGGTGGCAGTAGAGACCGTGAAAACTTGCCAAACAAAATTCCAGATAATCCGTGTCTGCTACATTTAAGATGTGTGGAATTTAATAAACGCAAACTGAATTTCAGGCATCTTAAATATATTAGTCTGGAACAAAGACGACAGACAGTGTTTGACATAAGCAAGAAGTTATAGAGCAAGCAGGAATCGATTGCAATGATTCCAATTAAAAATAATGGAGAAGCAACCAGGACTTCTTCTGGCATTTTTACGTAAAACAAACACAGTAACATCTATAAACCCAGAGAATATATTCACGAGAGTTTTAGGCACAATATACAAAGAGTTTAATGCTGTTGTCCGTGTGGAGCCTGATCAGAGCGTCTCAAATGCATTTCTTCTGTCGTTAATGTACTGGGATTACCCATAATGCACCTGGACACAGCATGTCCACACTAAAACCTTCAAAATTAGTGCATTACTTTAAAACGAAAACATATATCTGATATTTTCACTTTATAACACTTTAGATGTGGCGTTAATTTAAATAACTTGTCTGAAATTAGCTTGGGTAAAATTTTAACCATAAGTTAAAACTATGCCTCTGGATGACTTGGGTGATATTGCCAGCGCATTACTATGGGGTCAAAAGAAATTAGTTTTTCTTTTCTGTGACCAGTTCTCCTTTGCCTGCAGAGGATAGAGTGGTTTCCTCTGGAACCAGCTCTCCTTTGTTTGCAGAAGATGGAACTGCACATCTGCTACAAAACATTTGACAGGTAGGTACTCAACTGATTTTAGACTTTATAAATGTTTGTAACTGTTAAGCTTTGTTTACCATGCCTGCAAAAATATTGTTAGCGGTCTAAAAATTATCGGGCCAAAACTTATCGGAAGATAATTGGTCTGATGATGGTTTTCAAAGTTATCTGAAAAGCTAATCCGATAATGAAAACATAAGCTTCGATAATTAGTGGATTAGCGGAACTGTGCCCACCACTGGTGAAACTTAACACCATATTACAGTGCAGGCAGCAAGCAGTGTTTTGTTAATAATCGCCGGCCTTGAATAAAGGCCTGCCGTGTTTAGGCACCGGGTCTGAGCATGGCTTGAAAAAGATAAACGCCCGGACTTTTAATCAAGGAAAAACGGTCCTTGCTTTCTTTGAATTGGCGAGTGTCAGTGCTGAACTTCATTTCGTACCTGTGTTGCGACTGAGCAATCCAAGACTGCTCTGTCCGATACATGAAAATCCGTTATACAAAATCTGGTGTATACTGTGTTTATTACATGGAAAACCACACAAAAACATTGGGACTTTTGCTTTTGTCTGGTGAGTGAGAGTACCTGGTTTATATAATGACTGTTAGGTGAGTTTTACTCTATAGTTAAATGGAGATGAGAAGGTGTGTAAAATGTCTGTTATCGGTATTATTGCTGTATTGTTTGAATACACTGAGCTGCATCTTTTTTCTGCATACAGGGTTACCATTTCCAACCTAACATTTCCTCTGCATTCTTGTAAAAGCGTAAATATGTCCACGTTTCTGACGGGCCCTCTTAGAAGCCCAACTTGAGTACTGTCATTGCCTTCTGCCGTGATTTCATCTGCATAACAAACCCATGCTGCACCTGTCTCTGGGAGATTCAGGGCTTTGGAGAATATCACGACATTATTTATTTTTTTGCACAGTCAGATAGTGCAACATGAAGCATATAAAAAAAAAAAGTGCCCGATAGCACTTAGTTTTTAGCTGTCCAAACAACCTATTTCCATGTGGATGAACTATGGTCTGTTCCACCACTACAAGGTAACCTTAAGTTCAGGTATTTTACGTTGATTTTTGCAGTTCTTACATTTTTTTGTTTTTCTTTCGATTAGTAGCTGCACGGGGGTGGTGGCAAAGCAGTTAAGCGCAGTGCAGAAACTTCGATGGGTCAAGGCCACCCCTGTCCTTTCTCCGTATAATTAGGAGTTATGTCAGGAAGGGCATTTGGTGTAAAACCTGTGCCAAATCCACCTTGGATCTGCTGTGGTGACTTCAAGTGAAACAGAGGAGGAGCTGAAAGGATTTGCTTTTTTATAATGAGTACTTTACATGGGTGTATTAAAATTTAGCTTTTTTTTCACACAGCGGGTTACAGAGGAGGTGGAAACGGAAATGCGTTGCCAGCAAACTGCATTAAATTCTGCCAAAAACAAGTAGTCCCGTGCTCTCCCCCCAATAGTATATTAAGAACCTATATGCTGTAGGGAGAATTAACAGCACAGCAAGTCACATTATCACAGATATTTGTAATAAAAGGTGTAAAAGGACAGAATCCATCAAATCCACAAAAGCTAGTGGCCAGTACTAGCTGGATATTAGCTATTACACAAAGTGACCACACCCTCAATTATTCATAACTTTATGGTTTAAAATATCTTAAACTGCTTCATCTAAAAATTCACCCCTGTACAGTTGTGCAGCAGGAAAATAACTATAATGGCCCGGTCACATGGCATACCAGGCCTTAAGCCCCTCTCATACAGATAGCACATGTGTGGCGTCTAGGGGCACTTATACCACTCACCACTATCCACCACAAACTTGTCCCTACTTGCCACAAACAAGTCATACAGTGTCACATAGTTGCTGGCACTGACCAGGGTGTGGCAAGTATTTTGGTCATGTTCAAAACACTTGTCACATAGCCTTACATGCCACTGACTTGCCACGCACACGCCACTCACATGCCATCTGTGTGACAATCTGGAAAACACCAGGTTGTTCAGAAACTCCAAATCCATGATAAAATGGAAGAAAACTGAGACAAAGTTGTTAAAACACTGTCTGCAAAGCAACAGAAGATGTGCTATGTTAAGTGCCACTGAAGGCCATGGAGTTGTTTGTATTGGCGACAAGTACAGATGTGTACACGGCGAGTAGAGTACACCAATGTTTGCCACTAACATGCCATACACATGCCTTCTTTGTGAGAGTAGCTGTGACTGTGTTTTGGACCGGCTGTAAACGTTAATTTCTACTGTAAATTTGGGCCATTTAACATGGGCATCTGTGGGGTTTGACTTGTTTTTGTATCTAACCTCAAATAGTTTTTCAGAAAAATTGCAGGTTTTGGCTACAGTATTTTGACTGTAAATGTGATAAATCAAATATCTCTGGTTGCGTGCTACAAAAATAGTCTGACATGCAAATATGAATCATATGAAACATAATTTACATAAAAATCTAGAGTTTCAATCTTGTAACAGGGCAAAAATTCAAACGGCAGAAAACAAAAACTGCAATGTGGGACAGCACACAGTATTTAATCTGCAATGATGGACTAGCCAACAGTGTGATCGTTATGCTCAATCATATCAGTTAATCTCACACAGTCATCAAGCTGATATTCAGGTGGCTACAGTGCTTTGATTTGATTTTAATGCCTGAAAATGCCATTTCACAGATATGTGGAGCGAAAATAAGCCTCAACCCTTACAGCACAGAATTAGAAAAGGGGGAATTTTTCCCTATTTTTAAGACCTTGCTTGCAGTTTGTCATTCTGCACCTTTGTAATTTCGATGTTCACACTATTTGGCCTCAGTGACACTGGGATTGAGTGGGTGCGCAACGAATATTAGTGTCCTCTATATCAAATGTTTAATTAAAAAAAACTTGCTGCTAACTTAGGAAAACCATTTCCTGATACCAGATTGGTTACATTTAATAAATATAAGAATGGTGTTCACAGAAAATGTTCCATACTAGGTTCAGTTGATCACTAAATAAAAGCGCTATGGCTCTTGAGTAAACTGTTTGATGGGATTAACACTGTCAGTACTGTTTGAAACCATTATTACATAATATATATAATTAATTTTTAATTGAGTAATTATAAATGACCATATATTATAAGGTCGTTGTAAATAGTAGACAGTTACATTCATGTCACCTGCATCCTGTCAGTCTGTCGTCTGCTTCAAATTCATTATTTGGCTCAAAGCTGTGGTCTGATCACACAATACAACTGCCAACTTATCTTAGTATTTGATATGTCTATCTCACAACACAAGCTTTCACACACTGACAAAATACATTTTTCCTCAGTTGCTTGTGGGGAATGATGTTGTTTTGACTTCAGCCAGCCTGTTGATGTACCTCTTTGATGGCACATTGAGGTTGTTGTTATTCTGCTGCTTTTGGCCTAGCAAGGCCTGAAACAGGGGTAATACGAGGTCTGTGAGAAAAGTATCGGACCTTCTTATTTTTTTCAAAAACCATATGGATTTTAATCACGTGTGATTGCATCAGCCAAGCTTGAACCTTCGTGCGCATGCGTGAGTTTTTTCACGCCTGTCGATTGCGTCATTCGCCTGTGAGCAGGCTTTGTGTGAGCAGTGGTCCACCCCTCTCGTCGGATTTTTATTGCAAATAAATGTCTGAATGATTTGGAACTTTGCATCAATTTTTTTCCAGAAACTGTGAAAGACATCCAGGTGGACACCGTTTGGAAAATTAATATGGCTTTCAGGGACGATTTTATGGGGATTATACAGATTAAGGAGTGTTACTGCCGCTTTAAGGACCGCCCACAACTGCTGAGCTCCATGCGGTGGAGCCGCATGGTGCAAAGCAACGCCGTGATGAAGCCTTCCAGGACATGTTGGGGCATGTCCAGCTCATGCACAGTCACAATCGGATAATCACACGACTGAAAAGCAACCGGAATCCATCTGAAATCCACCTGAAAGCCATCCTGTGAGACCAACACGAGGTGGTTTTGTCCCGCGTAATGAACGGCTCCGTGGTGCGTCCCTCCGCTTTTCTTTCCATGAAAAAAAACTCCTGTAACAGTGGAATGTGCTGAAAAAGTGCTGATGTCCACGTCTCCTGCCTTTTTGTGAAAGTCAGACGAGGTCCCGGATCAACAAAGCCTTCACGTTGGAAATGATCTGGTTGTTTCAGCGGGGTCTGAGCATGTTGATCGGCGCTGGGAGCACGCCGCGTTCTCAGCAGTTGTGGGCCGTCCTTAAAGCGGCAGTAACACTCCTTAATCTGTATTATCCCCATAAAATCGTCCCTGAAAGCCATATTAATTTTCCGAACGGTGTCCACCTGGAGGTCTCTCACAGTTTCTGGAAAAAAATTGATGCAGCAAAGCTCCAAATCGTTCAGACATTTATTCGCAATAAAAATCCGACGAGAGGGGTGGACCACTACTCACACAAAGCCTGCTCACAGGCGAATGACGCAACCGACAGGCGTGAAAAAACTCACGCATGCTCACGAAGGTTCAAGCTTGGCTGATGCAATCACACGTGATTCAAATCCATATGGTTTTTGAAAAAAATAAAAAGGTCCAATACTTTTCTCACAGACCTCGTATGTTAGGATCACAATTCAATCATTCATATTCTTTTTGTCCAACAGACCAAGACGTATCACAAAATAAAGTGAATCTGTGACAAAAAAGAAAAAAAAAATCACCGTCAGTTGCACTTTAAATTGTAATGTAAATCAAAATCAAATAAAATCAAATTTATTCATTTATATAGCACCAAATCACGATGAGGTCGCCTCAAGGCGCTTCACAAACCATCATTTAAAAGCAGAACAAAATGAATTAAAAGATTAAAAACACAATAAAAGAATAAAACCACAAATAAGTAAAAAGAATAAAAGAAGACATGCAGTAACAAAATACTAGTGATAAAACAGAGAAAACAAATGTGTGTTCAGTCTGGATTTAGAAGTCTCCACAGAGTCCAATTGCCGGATCTGGGCAGGCAGATCATTCCACAGAGTTGGAATGATCAGTATGAAAATGCTGTGTAACCCACCGACCTTTTATTCACCCTTGGAGCACATAGCAGACCTGCACCCTGTGAACGCAGGGCCCGAGCCGGGTACTTAGGGTTCAACCAGGTCGGCCAGGTAGGAGGTGCAGTCCGTGAACAATTTGTAGGCCACCAACAACACCTTGAAATCCGATCTCAAAGAGACCGGAAGCCAATGAAGGGATGCCAGAACCGGGGTAATGTGGTCAAACCTTCTGCTTTGTGTCAGAAGTCTGGCAGCAGCATTTTGAACCAGTTGAAGACCTCTAATGCTGGACTGCAGTAAACCAGAAAACAGAGCATTGCAGTAGTCCAATCTGGAAGAGATAAAAGCATGAATCAGAGACTCAGCATCAGCCATAGATAGGATGGGACGAATCTTCGCTATATTTCTCAGATGGAAGAAAGCAATCTTCGTAATGTCTCCAATGTGGAGGTCCAAAGACAACATAGGATCAAAGATTACCCCAAGGTTCCTCACTTTGTCCATATGATGTGCAACACATGAACCTAAGCTAAGTGCAAGCTGATCAAATTGATGCTGATGTCTTGCTGGACCAAGAACCATCATTTCAGTCTTATCGGAATTTAAATGTAGAAAGTTACTAGACATCCAACTTCTCACTGCCGCAAGACAGTCTTCTGGGCAATTCCATGCCAAGTGGGAAAATGGTGTAATTTTTTTTCCGAATTGAGACTATTGATTGTGCTTTTTTTTTTTTGACAGAATATAAGTTGTAGTTGCAGGAAACGGCTGTAGTTGATGGCCACAGTATACGAGGGCTGTCAATAAAGTATAGGTCCTTTTTATTTTTTCAAAAACTATATGGATTTCATTCATATGTTTATACGTCAGACATGCTTGAACCCTCGTGCGCATGCGTGAGTTTTCCACGCCTGTCGGTGACGTCATTCGCCTGTGAGCACTCCTTGTGGAAGGAGTCGTCCAGCCCCTCGTCGGAATTCCTTTGTCTGAGAAGTTGCTGAGAGAGTGGCGCTTTGTTTGATCAAAATTTTTCTAAACCTGTGAGGCACATCGAAGTGGACACGGGTCGAAAAATTAAGCTGGTTTTCGGTGAAAATTTTAACGGCTGATGAGAGATTTTGAGGTGATACTGTCGCTTTAAGGACTTCCCACGGAGCGGGACGTCGCGCAGCGCTCCCAGGCGTCATCGTCAGCCTGTTTCAAGCTGAAAACCTCTACATTTCTGGCTCTATTGATCCAGGACGTCGTGAGAGAACAAAGAAGTTTCAGAAGAAGACGGTTTCAGCATTTTATCCGGATATTCCACTGTTAAAGGAGATTTTTTTTTATGAAAGACGTGCGGACGGGTCCGCGCGTCGGGACGCAGCCGGTGTTGATAACCATTTGTAAAATCCAGGCAGCTTTTGATGGCTTTCAGTGGAGTGAGTATATGAGAAATTGTTTAACAGCTGGGCATGTTCCAACTTGTCCTTAAGGCTTCCAACAGAGGTGTTTTTCCTGTGGCGGAGCGTCGCAGCGGCTGCGAGCCGACGCTGCAATCCGTCCACACGTCTTTCATTAAAAAAATCTCCTTTAACAGTGGAATATCCGGATAAAATGCTGAAACCGACTTCTTCTGAAACAAAAAAACAAGGTTACAATGGGCTAAGGAAAAACAAGAAATCAGGAAAAAAAAATTGTGGCAGTCAATAACGGTTACTTTTTTAGACCAAGCAGAGGGAAAAAAATATGGAATCACTCAATTCTGAGGAAAAAATTATGGAATCATGAAAAACAAAAGAACGCTCCAACACATCACTAGTATTTTGTTTGCACCACCTTTGGCTTTTATAACAGCTTGCAGTCTCTGAGGCATGGACTTAGTGAGTGACAAACAGTACTCTTCATCAATCTGGCTCCAACTTTCTCTGATTGCTGGTGCCAGATCAGCTTTGCAGGTTGGAGCCTTGTCATGGATCATTTTCTTCAACTTCCACCAAAGATTTTCAATTGGATTAAGATCCGGACTATTTGCAGGCCATGACATTGACCCTATGTGTCTTTTTGCAAGGAATGTTTTCACAGTTTTCGCTCTATGGAAAGATGCATTATCATCTTGAAAAATGATTTAATCATCCCCAAACATCCTTTCAATTGATGGGATAAGAAAAGTGTCCAAAATATCAACGTAAATGTGTGCATTTATTGATGATGTAATGACAGCCATCTCCCCAGTGCCTTTACCTGACCTGCAGCCCCATATCATCAATGACTGTGGAAATTTACATGTTCTCTTCAGGTAGTCATCTTTATAAATCTCATTGGAACAGCAGCAAACAAAAGTTCCAGCATTATCACCTTGCCCAATGCAGATTCAAGATTCATCACTGAATATGACTTTCATCCAGTCATCCACAGTCCACGATTGTTTTTCCTTAGCCCATTGTAACCTTGTTTTTTTTCTGTTTAGGTGTTAATGATGGCTTTTGTTTAGCTTTTCTGTATGTAAATCCCATTTCCTTTAGGCAGTTTCTTACAGTTCGGTCACAGACGTTGACTCCAGTTTCCTCCCATTTGTTCCTCATTTGTTTTGTTGTGCATTTTTGATTTTTGCGGCATATTGCTTTAAGTTTTCTGTCTTGACGCTTTGATGTCTTCCTTGGTCTACCAGTATGTTTGCCTTTAACAACCTTCCCATGTTGTTTGTATTTGGTCCAGAGTTTAGACACAGCTGACTGTGAACAACCAACATCTTTTGCAACATTGTGTGATGAAAAACCCTCTTTTAAGAGTTTGATAATCCTCTCCTTTGTTTCAATTGACATCTCTTGTGTTGGAGCCATGATTCATGTCAGTCCACTTGGTGCAACAGCTCTCCAAGGTGTGATCACTCCTTTTTAGATGCAGACTAACGAACAGATCTGACTTGATGCAGGTGTTAGTTTTGGGGATGAAAATTTACAGGGTGATTCCATAATTTATTCCTCAGAATTGAGTGATTCCATATTTTTTTCCCTCTGCTTGGTCTAAAAAAGTAACCGTTACTGACTGCCACAATTTTTTTTTCCTGATTTCTTATAGTGTTTCTTAAAGCCAGAAAGTTGCCATTTGAAATGACTTTAGTTTTGTGTCATGTCTGTGATCTGCTTTTTTCTACAAAATTAAACAACTGAATGAACATCCTCCGAGGCCGGTGATTCCATAATTATTGCCAGGGGTTGTAGAAGCTCTGAAATGCAATCTGGGACTATTCCAGACAATAAACTGGAGTGAGTGCTGAATCCATTTAGGTGAGAAAAAAAATACAACTTTCCTTATTCATATTCATTCCAGTAGTATTCTGCTCTTACTAGGATGCAGCAGTTTTCTAGTTTGGCAGATAGTTCTTGTGGAAATCACTGAAGAAGTTAACAAACTGAAAATATGGTTTGACCGAAACAAACTGTCATTAAACTTAAATAAGACAGGGATGAAATGGAGGTGTGAGAGTCACTAGGTGTTCACAGGAAACATTTATTTCTGTATGTATTTATTTATTTATGTTAGTTGATATTATATATTTTTTGTTGTGTTTCTATTCAGGTTCTTTTTCTCTTTCTCTAAAATTGTATATAATAATCATTAGATTATTAACATATAAGCAAAAATAAATTTAAGGAATATTACAATTTGAAAACAAATGCACCCGAACGTGATGACGGCTGCAATTGCTAAATGCTAACTTTTAACATTGAAAATGCCATAGACATGCTAACGCGTTAGCATCGCTCCCGTTTTTAAGTTATATAATACATCTATCAACTGTTTCAGAAGACCATAACAGGTCGGTTTAACATAGAAAAGGTAAATAATACTCACAGACGTATGCGCTTTAGGTTTTTAGCAGGGGAAAATTAAGCGAAAGAAAGAAATAAACAAAGCAATCGACAGAAGCATTGCTTCAATCTGCGAACCACTGCTTCGATTGGTTCAAGGTTCAAAGCAAAGCCGCGCTGCAGAAAAGTTGATTAAGGACCCGCTGCAGGGTCTGTAATCAATGTAGAGAAATGATAATTTTCCTGACAAACACCCGCCAAAACAACGGCCACTCTGAAGGACCGATAACAGAATCGTTAAGCACAAAGCTTATTGATGTCGGTGGATCGAATCATTTCTTAATGATACCCGAAAGGAACCGGTTCTCGATACCCATCCCTATTCATTAGTCCTTCATATCAACATTTGTTTCACATATCAGGGCTTGACAATAAGGCAATTTATGCACTGGCCCACAGGGCCAGTAGAATCTGAAAGTTACTGGCCCGGATGAAAATATCACTGGCCCATACTTTCACGCCTGTGCCGAACCGGGGGGTAACTGATAAGAATTTTTTTAATCAACACTCAGACATTAGAATTGGGTTTCCTTAATGTAAAAACACTTGAAAACAAACACAAAATTCTTATACTACATGATAAAAACCTTAAAGTGAGCAAACTTTGAAAAAAATGTCGGTAGGTAACTGATAGGAATTTTTTCAACACTCAGACATTAATACAAAAATAAATTTATTTCTTGATCATTTACAAAATTAATATGTTAAATTTCATAAACCAAGTTCCCTTGCTAATGTTGTCACCGTGGGGTTTCCACAAGGGCATACTGATTAGACTTTTAAACTGGCGTATGAAATCATACCACATTGTCTACCAGGACATGGTATATTTATACTTACTTGTTAGCATATTCTGGCATGGCCCTACAAGTTCCACAGAAGACAACCTCACTCTCCTCATCACGCTCCAGCTATGGCCGTCTTTTCTTCCAGGAAGTTTGCCAAGTTTTCCTCACCCTTTTCTTCTCATATTCAGCATCAGCAGCCTTCCTCTTCTGTGCTTGTTTTGAGGGTGATAGCTGTTCTTTCCTTTGCTTTCCTGGTTTCTGCCCAGGGGCAGGAGGTTTCAAGAAATTCATAATATTCACTGCGCTCGATCTTGCTTAAGCGAAAATGACGCGTCGATGTTGAAGCGAAATTTGCGCCACATCAGAAGATGCGCCTGCAGACGAAGTTTGTCTGCACTTCGGCAATGTTCCCAACATTGCGAAGTGGTGCAACATGTCCTGTCTCTGGTAGCAGCCTGTGAGCAGGACGTATGTCTCTTTTGTCCTTTATTTCACAACTATGACAAGAGTTTTTGGAGGAGCAGCAGCCCCACAGCAGCGGGAGCGGAGTTTCTTTTTTTTTTTTTGCTTTTTTTTTTTTTTTATTGTTTACATGTGCGCGCGTGAACGGGACAGTTGGTCCTCAAGTTGGGTCCTGCAGAGGCAGAAGGACCGCTGAAAGCAGCCATCATCCAGACGCAGCTCCTGCAGCAAATAATGATACTGCCTGAATTGGGAACGTCTCATGACGTTTGTCAGCTTTCCACAACAACTCGCTCCGTGTGATCAAGGTCCGTCATGTTAACTTGACTGACAACCGGAGCCGGCGAGCTGAATGGAAGCTCCTCCTATTTGATGACGCACCGGGGCGAATTTTCGCAGCAAAAGCAGAGCGACACACCGGGTGAAGGAGGCGCGTCCGTTGCCACATGACCCCCGCGAATTTGTAGCATCTGATCGCGCCCGGTGTGAACGCGGCATTAGACTAATAAATCTGCTCAAAGCAATTTTAAATCTTACTGGCCCATACGGACCAGTGAAATATGAACTTCACTGGCCCGTGGTGGCCCGGAACATGTAAAAAAGGCCGCCGGGCCATCGGACCAGTGCTATTGTCGAGCCCAGCATATGTTGCTATGAAACGTACTTTTAGCCTCCTGAACCCAGCATGCAAAATCCTGTAACGCGAGTCACGAAAAGGGACTTTTTTTTTTTACTGCACTGAAGCCCCTTACACAATAAAACTGCTACTGATAAATCTGCTTCCCTTGACTTTACCAAAGACAATCATGCCAAAAACAGGTCAGTCCTGCATTACTCTGATGCAAAATAAGACATTGAATATCTGTAGCGTGAGTCACAAAAATGGGATAGGGTAACGTTATTCACATTGTTTTTTACTGTAATGTATTGGTTTACTTATGTCGTTTCTAATGTGGGTAGCCTTCAAATTAGTTTGTGACTTATAAAAGATGGCAGTGCTGTTGTTTTTCCCAGAATCCATTTCACTTCCTGTATGTTTGAGAAACAGCATGCTCATCAAACAGAAACAAAAGATTTTCTATCCATCATCATCCACGGCAATCAGAGGTAAGTTCAATTAAATGTTTACATGGGAAACTTTGTCTAATACCTTAAAAGATACATGAACAAAGATTAAATAAAAAAGAAAGGAAACCCGGAGAAACAAGTGGCTATTTAGTACAATGCCAGTGTGAGTGAACTGAATTTCTAGACACTTCCTGCTGCATGGGGTCATACTAAATACCGTCCAGCACTGAGCAGCACTGTCCAGCAATGTTGTTTTTTTTTTTTTTTTTGTTTGTTTGTTTGGTTTTTTTTTTCATTCATTTGTGCAAAGGAGGGTGACACAAACTTGTTTTCTCCTCAATTATCATAACTAATCTGGTGCCTGTTGACTCCACAAATCTGACAGTCAACAGTCACGGGAAAATTTATCCTGGTGAGGTGAAGAAAATTGTAGATGATGACTACCAAGTGTCTATAATGGTGCCTGCTGGCAAAAACTGGAAATGGCCAGTTAAACCTGAAGAAATCTTTTACAGGTGTGAGAAAATGGTCAAGAAATTGAGCCAACCCTTCACTGTAAATAACTGAGGGCATTTTGGGTTTGATGGCGTTTAACAGCTGCGCAACTGATTGGGATTGTATTCATCTGGAGTACGGCTTCCTGAAATACTGCAATTACCATTTTGCAAGAAACAGGTTTCATATTATCAAATCCTATGGTAAATTTCCACGTCCGTGAATTCCACATTTTGAATAAAACTAATCCATAGGCATTAAAGGTCAAGTGTATTGAATTTAAGGAAAAGGGATAATGTGTGAACTGATATAAGTATTTTTGGTTGAGAATACAACCCCTGGCAATAATTATGGAATCACCGGCCTCGGAGGATGTTCATTCAGTTGTTTAATTTTGTAGAAAAAAAGCAGATCACAGACATGACACAAAACTAAAGTCATTTCAAATGGCAACTTTCTGGCTTTAAGAAACACTATAAGAAATCAGGAAAAAAAAATGTGGCAGTCAGTGACGGTTACTTTTTAGACCAAGCAGATGGGAACACCTGCATCAAATCAGATCTGCTCGTTAGTCTGCATCTAAAAAGGAGTGATCACACCTTGGAGAGCTGTTGCACCAAGTGGACTGACATGAATCATGGCTCCAACACGAGAGATGTCAGTTGAAACAAAGGAGAGGATTATCAAACTCTTAAGAGGGTTTTTCATCACGCAATCTTGCAAAAGATGTTGGTTGTTCACAGCTGTGTCTAAACTCTGGACCAAATACAAACATGGGAAGGTTGTTAAAGGCAAACATACTGGTAGACCAAGGAAGACATCAAAGCGTCAAGACAGAAAACTTAAAGCAATATGTCTCAAAAATCAAAAATGCACAACAAAACAAATGAGGAACAAATGGGAGGAAACTGGAGTCAACGTCTGTGATCGAACTGTAAGAAACCGCCTAAAGAAATGGATTTACATACAGAAAAGCTAAACGAAAGCCATCATTAACACCTAAACAGAAAAAAACAAGGTTACAATGGGCTAAGGAAAAGCAACCGTGGACTGTGGATGACTGGATGAAAGTCATATTCAGTGATGAATCTGAATTGGGCAAGGTGATGATGCTGGAACTTTTGTTTGGTGCCGTTCCAATGAGATTTATAAAGATGACTGCCAGAAGAGAACATGTAAATTTCCACAGTCATTGATGATATGGGGCTGCATGTCAGGTAAAGGCACTGGGGAGAGGCTGTCATTACATCATCAATAAATGCACAAGTTTACGCTGATATTTTGGACACTTTTATTATCCCATCAGTTGAAAGGATGTTTGGGGATGATGAAATCATTTTTCAAGATGAAAATGCATCTTGCCATAGAGCAAAAACTGTGAAAACATTCCTTGCAAAAAGACACATAGGGTCAGTGTCATGGCCTGCAAATAGTCCGGATCTTAATCCAATTGAAAATCTTTGGTGGAAGTTGAAGAAAATGGTCCATGACAAGGCTCCAACCTGCAAAGCTGATCTGGCAACAGCAATCAGAGAAAGTTGGAGCCAGATTGATGAAGAGTACTGTTTGTCACTCATTAAGTCCATGCCTCAGAGACTGCAAGCTGTTATAAAAGCCAGAGGTGGTGCAACAAAATACTAGTGATGTGTTGGAGCGTTCTTTTGTTTTTCATGATTCCATAATTTATTCCTCAGAATTGAGTGAGTCCATATTTTTTTCCCTCTGCTTGGTCTAAAAAAGTAACCGTTACTGACTGCCACAATTTTTTTTCCTGATTTCTTACAGTGTTTCTTAAAGCCAGAAAGTTGCCATTTGAAATGACTTTAGTTTCGTGTCATGTCTGTGATCTGCTTTTTTTCTACAAAATTCAACAACTGAATGAACATCCTCTGAGGCCGGTGATTCCAGAATTTTTGCCAGGGGTTGTATGTCATCAACTTGTGTGATTGGCCAAACTACTCACACTCTTTACAGACTATTACATACAGAGCTTTTGTATAAATAAAATAACCAATGTAGTGAGTAAAAATGTAATGCAAGTCACGGTAATGTGAGTCACACAAATTATGTAATACCCTGCCTATGTTTGGGGGGGGGGGGGAAAATCAAAAAAATTTCTATGCACTTTTGTAGCCATTTTATCTGTCAACAAATGACACATATTGATCCACTCCTATCATTTATAGTTTGAGGAGAATTTGATGTGTGTTAAAGGTTTTTTTTTTCACTTTCCTTTTTGTGTAACCCGAGTCACGTGTTAATTAGATACAATTAAAATCCTAGTTGTTGAGTATTTTCAGCTTTGGGATTTGACAAATAACTGTGTAAACAAAAATATGGTTATGTAGGTATCATCTCTTCATGCATTCATTTGTCCACGAGTCTTGGAAGCACATCTTCTTTGTGGATATCTATAAAACTTCAGGGAATAGTGCAGTAATGCACCATGTCAAGAAAAGGCTGGAAAGGTGGACCTTACCCTTGTCAAGTGCCTAAGGGCGACCGACCTGTGTTGTGATTTGGCGTTACATAAATAAATCAAATCAAATCAATTTTATTTATATAGCGCCAAATCACAACAAACTGTTGCCCCAAGGCGCTTTATATTGTAAGGCAAAGCCATACAATAATTACGGAAAAACCCCAACGGTCAAAACGACCCCCTGTGAGCAAGCACTTGGTGACAGTGGGAAGGAAAAACTCCCTTTTAACAGGAAGAAACCTCCAGCAGAACCAGGCTCAGGGAGGGGCAGTCTTCTGCTGGGACTGGTTGGGGCTGAGGGAGAGAACCAGGAAAAGACATGCTGTGGAGGGGAGCAGAGATCAATCACTAATGATTAAATGCAGAGTGGTGCATACAGAGCAGAAAGAGAAAGAAACACTCAGTGCATCATGGGAACCCCCCAGCAGTCTAAGTCTATAGCAGCATAACTAAGGGATGGTTCAGGGTCACCTGATCCAGCCCTAACTATAAGCTTTAGCAAAAAGGAAAGTTTTAAGCCTAATCTTAAAAGTAGAGAGGGTGTCTGTCTCCCTGATCCGAATTGGGAGCTGGTTCCACAGGAGAGAGCCTGAAAGCTGAGGGCTCTGCCTCCCATTCTACTCTTAAAAACCCTAGGAACTACAAGTAAGCCTGCAGTCTGAGAGCGAAGCGCTCTATTGGGGTGATATGGTATATTGATGGGTTACCCAAGATAAGATGGGACCTGATTATTCAAAACCTTATAAGTAAGAAGAATTTTAAATTCTATTCTAGAATTAACAGGAAGCCAATGAAGAGAAGCCAATATGGGTGAAATATGCTCTCTCCTTCTAGTCCCCATCAGTACTCTAGCTGCAGCATTTTGAATTAACTGAAGGCTTTTCAGGAAACTTTTAGGACAACCTGATAATAATGAATTACAATAGTCCAGCCTAGAGGAAATAAATGCATGAATTAGTTTTCAGCATCACTCTGAGACAAGACCTTTCTAATTTTAGAGATATTGCGCAAATGCAAAAAAGCAGTCCTACATATTTGTTTAATATGCGCATTGAATGACATATCCTGATCAAAAATGACTCCAAGATTTCTCACAGTATTACTAGAGGTCAGGGTAATGCCATCCAGAGTAAGGATCTGGTTAGACACTATGTTTCTAAGATTTGTGGGGCCAAGTACAATAACTTCAGTTTTATGAGTTTAAAAGCAGGAAATTAGAGGTCATCCATGTCCTTATGTCTGTAAGACAATCCTGCAGTTTAGCTAATTGGTGTGTGTCCTCTGGCTTCATGGATAGATAAAGCTGGGTATCATCTGCGTAACATTGAAAATTTAAGCAATGCTGTCTAATAATACTGCCTAAGAGAAGCATGTATAAAGTGAATCAAATTGGTCCTAGCACAGAACCTTGTGGAACTCCATAATTAACCTTAGTCTGTGAAGAAGATTCCCCATTTACATGAACAAATTGTAATATATTAGATAAATATGATTCAAACCACCGCAGCCCAGTGCCTTTAATACCTATGGCATGCTCTAATCTCTGTAATAAAATTTTATGGTCAACAGTATCAAAAGCAGCACTGAGGTCTAACAGAACAAGCACAGAGATGAGTCCACTGTCTGAGGCCATAAGAAGATCATTTGTAACCTTCACTAATGCTGTTTCTGTACTATGATGAATTCTAAACCCTGACTGAAACTCTTCAAATAGACCATTCCTCTGCAGATGATCAGTTAGCTGTTTTACAACTACCCTTTCAAGAATTTTTGAGAGAAATGGAAGGTTGGAGATTGGCCTATAATTAGCTTCCTTGAGCAGGAATGGGGTCTAATAGACATGTTGATGGTTTGGAGGAAGTAACTAATGAAAATAACTCCGACAGAACAATCGGAGAGAAAGAGTCTAACCAAATACCGGCATCATTGAAAGCAGCCAAAGAGAACGATAAGTCTTTGGGATGGTTATGAGTATTTTTTGTCTAATAGTTAAAATTTTATTAGCAAAGAAAGTCATGAAGTCATTACTAGTTAAAGTTAAAGGAATACTCGGCTCAATAGGGCTCTGACTCTTTGTCAGCCTGGCTACAGTGCTGAAAAGAAACCTGGCGTTGTTCTTATTTTCTTCAATTAGTGATGAGTAGTAAGATGTCATAGCTTTACGGAGGGCTTTTTTTTATAAAGCAACAGACTCTTTTTCCAGGCTAAGTGAAGATCTTCTAAATTAGTGAGACGCCATTTCCTCTCCAACTTACGGGTTATCTGCTTTAAGCTGCGAGTTTGTTAGTTATACCACGGAGTCAGGCACTTCTGATTTAAGGCTCTCTTTTTCAGAGGAGCTACAGCATCCAAAGTTGTGCTCAATGAGGATGTAAAACTATTGACGAGATAATCTATCTCACTCAGAGTTTAGGTAGCTACTCTGCCCTGTGTTGGTATATGGCATTGGAGAACATAAAGAAGGAATCATATCCTTAAACCTAGTTACAGCGCTTTCTGAAAGACTTCTACTGTAATGAAACTTATTCCCCACTGCTGGGTAGTCCATCAGAGTAAATGTTGTTAAGAAATGATCAGACAGAAGGGGGTTTTCAGGGAATACTGTTAAGTCTTCAATTTCCATACCATAAATCAGAACAAGATCTAAGGTATGATTAAAGTGGTGGGTGGACTCATTTACATTTTGAGCAAAGCCAATCGAGTCTAACAATAGATTAAATGCAGTGTTGAGACTGTCATTCTCAGCATCTGTGTGGATGTTAAAATCGCCCACTGTAATTATCTTATCTGAGCTAAGCACTAAGTCAGACAAAAGGTCCGAAAATTCAGAGAAACTCGCAGTAAATAAATAAATATATATATATATTGCTATATAAATATATAGCAAAATAAAAAAGCAAACAAGCAACTTGATCTTGAGCTTGCTCTCGTATGCTAATTTTTATTTCTTAATTTCTTTGGTAATAAAATATAACTATCTAAATCACAAGATTAACATTTATTTTTGGCCTTTTGCCTTCCATCCAGATTAATTTATGGTCCTTCAGAGGAAAGTATTGGGGTACCTCTATGTTTAAGTGAAGGGCTAAATGAAATTAAAAAGAATGGATGCTTAAGATATAGAATCCATCAAGAACCAGTTTTTGCAGTGTTCATAATTTTGCTAAAAGATAACTCGAATGAAGTCAAGCCACTGTTGTCCATCCATGCATTTTCTTCTGCTTCATCCGGAGTCGGGTCGCGGGGGCAGCAGCTCAAGCAACGTGGCCACCCGGGTGCAGAGAGGATTGGGTGGCCATTGTTTTATACTTGTTTTTATACACAGACCCTGAGCATCAGCTTCAGCATACTTGGCTAGCTGGTACATAGTTTGCAAATATTCATTGAGCAAGCCATTTTTAATGGTTAAAGGGTGACTTCAAAAGTAATAGTTAATATTGGTGACCCTTGATGTACAACCCCAATTCCAATGAAGTTGGGACGTTGTGTAAACTGTAAATAAAAACAGAATACGATTTGCAAATCCTCTTCAACCTATATTCAATTGAATACACCACAGAGCCAAGATATTTAATGTTCAAACTGATGGCTTTTTTGTTTTTGTGCAAATATTTGCTAATTTTGAAATAATTGCCTGCAACACATTTCAAAAAAGTTGGGACAGGGCAACAAAAGACTGGGAAAGTTGATGAATGCTCAAAGAACACCTAATTGGAAAGAGGTGAGTGTCATGATTGGGTATAAAAGGAGAATCCCCAAAAGGCTCAGCTGTTCACAAGCAAAGATGGGGCAAGGATCACTAGTTTGTGAACAACTACATGAAAAAAATAGTCCAACAGTTTAAGAACAATGTTTCTCAATGTTCAGTTACAAAGAATTTAGGGATTCCATCATGTACAGTCCATAATATAATCAGAATCTGGAGAACTTTCCACATGTAAGCGGCAAGGCCGAAAACCAACACTGAATGCCCGTGACCTTCGATCCCTCAGGCGGCACTGCATTAAAAACCGACATCATTGTGTAAAGAAGCTTACCGCTTGGGCTCAGTAACACTTCAGAAAACCATTGTCAGTAAACACAGTTCGTCGCTACATCTACAAGTGCAAGTTAAAACTCTACCATGCAAAGCAGAAGCCACACAACAACATCCAGAAATGCTGGTGCATTCTCTGGGCCTGAGTTCATTTGAAATGGACAGATGCAAAGTGGAAACGTGTGCTGTGGTCTGATGAGTCCATATTTCAAATTGTTTTTGGAAATCATGGACGTCGTGTCATCTGGACAAAAGAGGAAAAAGACCATCCAGACTGTTACGAGCGCAAAGTTCAAGAGCCAGCATCTGTGATGGTCTGGGGGTGTGTTAGTGCCCATGGCATGGGCAACTTGCATATCTATGATGGCACCATCAATGCTGACAGGTACATCCAGGTTTTGGAGCAACACATGCTGTCAACCATGCAACATCTTTTTCAGAGACATCCCTGCTTATTTCAGCAAGACAATGCCAAGCCACATTCTGCACATGTTACAACAGTGTGGCTTCATAGTAAAAGAGTTTGGGTACTAGACTGGCCTGCCTGCAGTCCAGACCTGTCACCCATTGAAAATGTGTGGTGCATTATGAAGCGCAAAATATGACAACGGAGACCCCGGACTGTTGAACAACTGAAGTCGTACATTAAGCAAGAATGGGAAAGAATTCCACCTACGAAGCTTCAACAATTAGTGTCCTCGGTTCCCAAATGCTTATCGAGTGTTGTTAGAAGGAAAGGTGATGTAACACAGTAGTAAACATACCACTGTCCCAGCTTTTTTGAAACATGTTGCAGGCATCCATTTTAAAATGAGCAAATATTTGCACAGAAACAATAAAGTTTATCAGTTTGAACATTAAATATCTTGTCTTTGTGGTGTATTCAATTGAATATAGGTTGAAGAGGATTTGCAAATCATTCTGTTTTTATTTACATTTTACACAATGTCCCAACTTCATTGGAATTGGGGTTGTACATTAAAAGCTTCACAAACAGTAAATTGTATGTATGGTGGTAATATTATGCTGGTAGCATTATATTGGCACAGTCTTTCAGATCCTTTTCTTTCTGGGTTAACCCACCAGTTAGCTTTCCTCCGAGAAATTCATTGTAACCAATGATGACATTGATTAGTGATCACTTTGTTTTTACAATTAATCTTGTAGTGTATAAAATGTTGTTTATGAAATATTAATATCCTGATTGTTAATGTTTCCAGATTACCTTATTTGTCCCATTAGCAGTCTATAATGCAAAAATGTTTAGGTGATAAAATAGGAAAGTTTAACATTCACATATCCAAATAGCTGCAACTATTCCACATTGTCATTTTACTTTTGGTAAGTGATTGGAAATCACTAAGTGTTTAAACAGCTATTCCTTTCAGCACTACATATTTGAAGCATTTGATTATCACTCGATTCTTCCATTTACTGCAGTTTATCTCAGTCCGGACTGCAATAACCCATTCACAGTTCATCATAATCATCAGTAAGTTTATGAATGAGTGTTGTTGTTTTGCTGCCACATATGGCATTCAATCTGCTTTGCATAATGTATTGTTTGACAAAGAGCAGTGTCTTGTATTATGGCACTTTGGGCTGTTTGCCAGTATGAATGGAGGCTTATTTAACAATTGAAATGGGCAGTGTCCTCACGTAACCTAATATTCCAAGTGCTTGAACATATTTCTGCTGAATCTCTAATGCACTTCACTTAACCTTAGCCTAATAGCTACACTTAAGATTGATGTAGCTAAAGTGTAATTGCATTGGCTGTACCGTCTCCAGATTTATAAGAAGTATAGAGATATTACATGACTGGACACTGCTATATACATCTGAGGAGTGTTAAAGTAGACCTGCATTGAAATAAATGCAGTCAGATCTTTGGACCAAAAATGACTTTTATTTACACATAAGATCCTTCTGAATGTAGTAAAGTAAATCTGCAAGCCCAGATCTCTCATTCAATGGAGAAATCTTCATTTAAAAATGACAAATTTACAGCTAAAATTTTGCCCTCCGCGAAACTGTCATCACATCCGAGACGCTGCCGAGACATCAGGGAAAAGACCCTATCCCAGCATGCATTGCGCGCGCCAACTGTAATTTGTGGATTTACGTCAGTTTGCATCTGCACCTTTTTCTTGTCTTATACGGAAGGATCTACTTTTTTTAAAACTTCATATTGTCTTGCGGCACGTTTGGTGAGTACACATTTCTTTTATTTGTGCTTGAAAATTATTTTGGGGGACTTTTTCATACGCCCGTTTGACTGAGTGGTGTCACATTGAAAATCTAGTGTCTTTCGCCTCCGGTGTTACCGTCGTGGGGTACGGAGGTGGGACCCGCAAAGAATCCAAGTCATTAAAAAGATATAAACCTCTCTCAGCGGCCACGGAGCTCTGCAGCTCTAATTACCGAGACGTGCGGTGCTGCGGAAAGTCTGTCCTTGCAGCTCCAGGTGTCACTGGCCGCTCCGCATCAAAACAGTGAGCGTATTCTCTGGACTTGTGCCAAGTTGGCTGCACCTCCATTCAGTAAACAGGGACATGGTGCCGGCTGCACAGCAGACACGGGGGCGATGTGAGTGGCCCACTTCGGCATTTACCGAGCACGCAGACTCAGTAAGCGCAGCGGGGGCAGAGAGCAAGGCGTCGGGGAAGAACGTCGCCCGCTGTCGATGTCACTGCTGATCTGAGCATGCAGAGCTGTATCTCACATTCATTGCAGCTTACTTTTGGATGCTGAAACCAGGATGTGTATAACAGTAACATTACTAACAGATAAAATCAATTTCAATGCGGGATCGGACTGAAGGCGGGAGCGCTCCGTCTTCTGCCGGACGTCACTGCAATGACCCGGATGTACAAACAGTTTTCGCTGAGGGCCATATTTTAGCTGTAAATTTGTCATTTTTAAATGAAGATTTCTCCGCTGAATTACAAATTTGGGCTTGCAGATTTACTTTACTGCATTCATAAGGGTCTTATAAATACATATCAGCTATTTCTTTCTGAGATCTGACCACATTTATTTCAATGCAGGTCTACTTTAACCAGTCTGACTGTCACAGACCTGGTCCTATGAGGCATGTAGAGCCTAGCCTGCTCCTGTGTGTATGACTAAGCCCACAGTTATGTTGGAAAAGCTGTCTTGTTACCCAGCTGACATAGCAGCCACCATGTGGTCCCAGCCCAGCCTCAGGAATGTGGAGGCGTTACATCTTTAAGGTGTGCTCCAAAATGATTAAAAAAAATATATATATAGTGTGTGTGTGTGTGGGGGGGGGGGGGGGGGGGGGGGGTCCAGATGTGCTTAAAATGTTTCTGACATGCTTTATGGCAGTTATTTATGAATGTTTACTTCCTGCGAGTTGTAGTTTCGGGTAGGCCTGCCATGGTAATTATCATTTTTGCTGAGCTTCATATTCTCTGTGTTCACACATGGGTTTGTTTTCATAAGGCTGTCGCCAGCAACTTGGTTACATGATACCAGAATATAAACAGCAGGGTTTCACTACCATTATAAGACTTCAGTGCAGAGTCCAAACTAAATAACTACTTTTGTTTGGTTTCCACTGTGCTTTTGGTCGGGGTCGCCGCCGCAGATCTGGTGTGGAGCAGCATGTTGATTTGGTGCAAATTTTATACTAGATGTCCTTTTTGAAATGACTGCAGATGTACAAGGAGAATGGGGTGTGGATGGTGAGCTTCTTGTGAGGCGATGGTAACGGTAAATGGATTGCATTTATATAGCGCTTTTTTATCTATATCAGCAGCTCAAAGCGCTTTACAGTAATGCCTCGCTTTCAGTCATTCACACACACCGATGTCAGGGTGCTGCCATGCAAGGCGCTCACCACACACTGGTGAGGTGATGGTCTAGTGGTTAAGTGTTAGTCTTCAGACCAGAGGATCCTCTGTTCAAACCTCAGCCTTACTGGAAAATCACAAAAGGCCCTTGGGCAAGGTCCTTAATGCACAAGTTGCTCCCAGTGTGTAGTGAGCGCCTTGCATATCAGCATCCTGACATTGGTGTGTGAGTAGGGATGGGTATTGATAAGATTTTATCTATCAGTTCCACTTATCGATCCGAGTATTGATTCCCTTATCAATACCTCTTGTGAATTTTCTGTGTACTAAAAGCAGGCTTCACAGGTTTTCTGTTAGCAACATTTTATTGAGTCTTAAAGTAAATAAATATGAAATTGGGCATTGGATCCTTGATTTCTGGACATAAATAAAAATCAATACAATCTGTACATGGTCACTGGATCCTTGATGTACATGATGGATCCTTGATTTCTGAACAGAAATAGAAATAAACAAAATCTGTAGTTTTTGTCAAACGCATTTCCTTTCAGATATTAATGACACAAATGTAACCCCATAGACTCTGAGCTGAGCTCTTCAGCCGGCTGTGCTGCACGTCAAGATGTAATTAATTTGTATGTCATTAGATTTAAAGCAGCGAGTTAATAAGTTAATAATTCCAAACAAAATCTGCGCAGCTCTTTGGAGCTGTGCACTTAGTCCCACAAAAGAAGGTATTATTATTTCTGTTATTTCCTTTACCTGATGGACAACTTCAGTTTATGCACCGGCTGGTGCTCACGCCAGTGTACCATCTCGTAAAAGTCCGTCGTGGAACGGAGGATGATTCTCGTTTTTTTTTTTTTTTTGCCCACAACAGGACAAGAGCCCCAGTTAGTGACATTAATCCACGCAAAGGTGGCTGACTGACATCTTTGAATAGCTTTGAGAGGGGTTAATGAAGAAATTGCAAACCTGCCGCTTCTTAAAACCAGCGAAACAGAGAACCAGCGAACAGCGGGTCGAAGCACTGCTTCGTTGCTTCAAGCAGACCCGCTGCAGTCTGCAGTCAACGTAGAGAAATGATCATTTTCCCAATAAACACCCTCAAAAACAACAGCTGCTTTGGTGTCCCAAACTGAAGGACAGATAAGTGAAATGTTAAACAAAAGTCTATGTTGGTGGATCAAATAATTTCTTAACGGTACTTAAGAGGAACCAGTATTCAGTACCCAACCCTGTGTGTGAGTGTGTCTGTGTGAAGGGGTGAAAGTGAGGCATAATTGTAAAGCGCTTTGAATATCTGATGCAGATGGAAAAGTGCTACATAAATGCAGTCCATTTGGTTCTCCAGAGATGAAATCGTCTTGTGTCAATATGCAGCCTCAGCATCTATGCTGAATGAACAGAAACAAATTGAGAGTTGTGCTGTCATTTCATGTGAGACTGCTCTTGTCTGTGCTCTGTGTTTCACTGTGGGTAGGGCTGAGGCTGCTCCATCACTCGCACATGCTTGCACCCACAAACACCCACAAACTTGTACGCGGCAGGTAGGCATGAAAGCATGTAGAGCAGGTGCTCCTCAGGAACAGGGTTGTGATAATTCTGGTCTGTAAGCTTGTGGCTCACATTTTGTATTGACCGTGACATTTGGTATATTGACTTTACAATTTTGATGGAATAGGATTTGGTATGTTGTTAATGTGATTTCCAAGGCTGCAAGGGACAAAAAAATCGTATTGATACCATATAGGGTTGAGTATCGAGAACCGGTTCTTTTCTGTATTAAGAAATGATTCTGCTGCAGCGCAACTCCACTTTGAAGTGTGAACTAATGAAGCACTGCTCCGATCCGCTGCTTAGTTGGTTCTTTGATTCGCTGCTCTTCAGAAGCGGAAAGTCCACTTCTTAACCCCTCTCAAAGCCATTAAAATATGTCAATCGTGAGTCACTTTCGTGTGGATTAAAGTCACTAACTGGGACTCTTGTCTTGTTTTCAGTCAAGAAACGAAAATCGTCCTCCGTTCCGTTGGCACAGCTCCAAACGCTGCGCGGCTCTCTGCTGAGACAGAGTCCGGTCAGAATTAATAACTTCAAAGCGAATCTGCATTTAAATCAAATGACACCTCTTTCCAAACGTTGTAACACAGACAATAGACTAAAATGTTTTTTTTGTTTTTTCCCCTCCCTAGACGTCCTGCATTCTTTATGAATTACATCCTGACGTGCAGCGCAGCCAGCTGCAAGAGCTCAGCTCAAATGTATGGAAAGACATTCATGCCAATAATGTCTGAAAGGAAATGCTTTTGACAGAAATTAAAGATTTTATTTCTATTTATGTCCAGAGTTCAGGGATCCACCATGTAGAGTTTATTTATGTCTAGAGTTTAAGGATCTAGTGACAAATTTCATATTTATTTACATTAAGACTCAATAAAATGTTGTTGACATAGAAAACCTGTAAAGCCTACTTTTAGTACACAGAAAATTCACAAGAGGTATTGATAAGGAATTGGATCAGTAAGCGGAATCGATAATGGTATCGATATCAATAAAATCTTATCAATACCCATCCCTAGATACCAAAAGGCAGAGGGAGGTCTGTAACTTTGACCTTTTTGTTTTGACTTCAAAACACATTGAAGTAGTTATGTATATGTCAAAAACGATTTAAGAAATCAAACAAACTGAAATATTGTTTGTGGGGAAGGAACATTTTGGAATACTTTCATAATGGCAGCTGTCTTCGTGGACATGTTGGATTTATTGTATCTTTTATACATTGATTCCCCCCTACTCATATTAGTGAGAGGAGCATTGATGCTCCTCTAGGCCTGCTTCTATTTGTTGTTGGGTGTATTTTTGATTTATTTTTTATTTTCAATATTTTTACTCGCATTACAAATCTACAGCTCTACAGTCTGACTTTTCTTGAGAATTGATATCATAGCTCCTTGGTCTTTGAAAGTGTGTACTTGTATTATTGGTGAAATAAAATATTCTAAAATGAGAATACAGACTATCGTAATTTTTTTGAGAGAATATATCCTCCAGTAACATTCGTGATTGTGATAGTTTTAGTCGGCAGTAATAGGTCAGCAAGAATCAGAATACAAGAACTACAAGAGGGAAAGAATGCATTGAATATGGCTGATATATGTTTGTAGGTCAACTGAAGTTCAGACTTGTAAAGCTGGTATTCATGCCTTCAGAAATGTCTGTGGGTTGACCTGTCTGACAAGGTGGTGCACCCGTATAACAAGCATGTTGCGTTTGTGGTTCAAAATGTGTTAACAAAAGAACAACAATGTTGAGTAACAGAAATGCCATGAGTGGGAAAATAAATGTTGGGAAAAGATTTTGTATCCATGTCTGTTTAGTGTTCAGCCTCTTGCCACAAACAAAAGTGACAGGAGTGGCTTACCGCAGTTGTGATTACATAAAATAAGTCTTGAAAACCAGAATTTAAAGTTGCACGTCATTGTCATGTTGCAGTTTGAAGTAGCACGCAAACATGTGGACATGATGTGACTCAATTGGTGTGTGTGCGTGTGTGTGTGTGTAAGCCTGTACATACCGGATGAAATGAAACGAGTATAACCAGAGTCTTTGTGTTTGTAGAGCTTTGTTTGACTACGATCGAACGAGGGACAGTTGCCTTCCCAGCCAAGGCCTGAGCTTCTCTTACGGAGACATCCTCCATGTCATAAACGCTTCTGATGACGAGTGGTGGCAGGCGAGGCTGGTCACCCCCCACGGGGAGAGCGAGCAGATCGGAGTCATTCCAAGCAAGAAAAGGTACAGTATGCTGACGCTCAGCGAGGCTAATGTGAAAAGTGCCACAAATTCCCTTTAAGTCAACATCTAAACTCTTCTTTTTCCAGAGTGGAGAAAAAAGAGAGGGCCAGGTTAAAAACGGTCAAGTTCCATGCCAGGACAGGCATAATCGAGTCCAATCGGGTAGGTGTAGAGTGACAACTGTAGGCTGTCTTCAAAGCTGCCGCTGCTGCTGGGCATCATTAAGATGAACTGCTCGCCACTCGGGCTGATCTGGGTGTGGGAGAAGGCTGCGCGTCTTCTCGCTGGAGCGCAAACAAACAGTGCTCCCATTACTACATAACTTACAAAGACTTACTGTGCAGATCTTTTATTGAGATATGTGCACATCCACAATGTTCTCCACATCTGTAATATGTTACTTAATTTGTAGTGGATACATTGGCCAATTACCCATGATGCAAGTATGTTTAATTAATTGAAGTGTGTGGTTAAGCTGGTAAATGGAAGCCATCATACACCATTCATTTCCACCCATTACTTGTCTCATTTCATTATTTGATGTGATGCTTCTTTGCATTTCTTTTCGTTTGTGCATGTGTCGAGCTGTTCCATTGAAAGCCATTTTTTGTTTTGATTGTCCCATTGCCCTCCCCCCCTTCTCACCCACACATCAACAAGCAGCCAGTCAAAGTAAAGCGCAAAAAAAGCTTCAACCTCTCACGCAAGTTCCCGTTTTACAAGAGCAAGGAGAATATCGTGCAGGAGTTGGTGGAATCTGAACGTGAGTACCAGCTGTGATTTTTTTTGGGGGGGGGGGGGGGGTGTATTGCTGTCATTTCCCTTCATGCTTCAGTTCTGTCTTCCAGCTTTCATCTTTCTGTTCACCTCCAGGGATGGTTTGTGTGATGGTGCCGCTCTCATCCCTTCCTCACTGTCCCAGAGAGAGGCGCCACATGCAGAACTGGAGGTGTGGCGTTTCTCTCTGCTGTGTCTGCACCTGTCTGTGGGCTCCAGAGGAGTGCATAGTTGTGTGTGTGTGTGCAAGTTCATGGCTGCATTAACACGGCAATGCTAGCTTTTTTTTTTTCTTTTTTTTTGCAGTAAATATTTGAAACAAATTTCAACTCATTTCAGCATCACTGGCTACAATCAGCAGCTTCAACTACTTCCACTAATGTGTGCTCAAGTATTTTGTGTTGGGTCCAACTTTGGTGAGCGTCAACACACGCATTTGTGGCGACATCTGTTCACATGCCTCAGTGATGCTGTCCAAAAATCAAAGCGGATATTAAATGAGCTGGCAAAGCCGCATCTTTTTTTTTATCTTGCTCTAGAAGAGTACAAAGTGTTCCAAACAAGTTCATCTATAGTCAGCAAAAATACTAACGCTGCACTTTAGTTCCTGTTTTTTGTGTATTGATGTGAAAGATGTAGGACTACTTCTGTGCACACAAAAATCTTAATTTCTCTCAAATTTGATGAAATTCGGGTTAGTGAGCACATCTCCATTGCCAGAATAATTTGTGGTGCATATCAAGAGGCTGATTAAACAGCCTGATAATTTCACAGGTGTGCCTCGGGCCAGTCACAATAAAATACTACTCTATAATGTGCAGTTTTACCACACAATACATGTTTTGAGGTGGGTGCATCTGGCATGCTGACTGCAGGAATCTCGACCAGAGCGCTTGCCAGTGAACTGAATGTTTGTTTCATTACTATAAGCAGCATACAGTTTGGTTTACAACCCGTCTTGAGCCTGCTTCTTCACCGAATAAAGCTCTGTTTTAAGATTAGCTGTACATTTTAGAGCAGGCTTTTGTTGTTACCAGTCCAAGGCACATCGCAGACATGGAAGATTATAGTTTGTTGCCAATTATAATGCAATTACTTGAATGCAAATGTGAAACTTTTTCTTAACATGGCTGGTTGGCCTGATCTCTGCAGTCGCTCAACAAGGCAACCCAACTGGTTGAAACATCCGCTTGTTGGACTGATTTCCAAAGAAATTTTTATTTTCTGCCAATATATGGCCATCATGTAACACTGGGTTGCTGTGTTCTAAATGGTTTAAAATGGCAGTTGTGACATTGTTTATCTTTTATTTATTTGTGCCATAGTGACAAAACAGTCCTGATTTATGAAGATGGTCACCGTGTCCCCATGTTTCCTTCCCTGCCATACAAGGATATACAAATAAAATTTACATTGCGAATTTCTGGTGTGACCAGTGCATAACGCTATTAGTCCTGTGAGTCACTGACCCAAAATAATAATGAAAAAATTTTCGATAACTGACTTGAAATAAGTCTTCTGTAATTTAAAGGCGATGGTTTATTATGATCAAAGAGGTGCTTGGCCTTAAGGAATGCAGCACTGTGCCGTGTGTTAGTGAGCCTGACGAGCACAACACATCACTCTTCTCCTCCTCGGCCCCGACTTTCTCACTAACCTTCTTCCTGTGTGCTCTCTTCTCTTGGTTTCTGCTCACACCTGTCGGGACACCTAGGACTTCCCAGCGTTAAGCGATGACTTTTATGGATCAAAGAGTTTGAGTAAGTGTGTGGTTGTACTGTGTCAAGCAGCTGTCCCCTGAGCTCAGAGAAAAAAGCTTTATCAGTACAGGCCCAGCTGGGAATTCTAAACCACACACACACACTCCCACACACACCTACTCAGTCACAGTATGTATATGAGGAAAATCTGTATTCCCAAAAGTGGGTGGGTGAGTGAATGTCGCATGGGGTATTTATAATAAATGTTTCTCAGAGCTTTTGTCAGAAAAGGCCACATGAAGCTGAAATATACTGAACAAAACCTCCCACACCATTGGTATTCTTACATGTTTAGTACAGATTGTTGCAAATTCAAATCTACTGTAAGCAAAGTTACGCTTGTTTACACCACATGAGTTGTGTGTGCATGGCAGCTCAGCCACTGCACTACTGCGGCTCGTGCATATACATGTATTTAGGCCGGCAGTGTTTCTGTTGCATTGCAGCTACAGCCAGCTCAATCTTTTAACATTATTTTTCTTTTATTGTGGTTTTCTCCCACACCATCTTCTGTGGTGTAACTTTTGTTTGTTAGTCACTTTACAGGACTCTGATTAGCTTGGACCAACATTTTAATCTGCTTAACAGTAACATTAATTTACACAGAGCTTGTCAATGATGAGGCCATGATGAGGTAAATAGTGCTTGCTGGCTTCAAATTTGGCAGGATCGTAGCAACCAAATTTGGGGAATTCTGAAATAAACGTCCAGCAGAATAATTCAGTTGTAGAGAGGTTCTCTGGTTTATGCAGCAGTCACAGTAGCACAACGGGATGTGGAAGTGCCACGTTGGTGAGGTGTAGTTAAGTTGGTCGGTCACTCGTGTGCCACACAGCTTATCAACTCCTCAACCTCCTAAATACTGGACATGTTGACATAGTGTCCAGGTGCTGTGACGTACCACCATGTAACGTTCCAATGAGTAGAATTTGCGTCACTGCAAATTACACAAAGCAGTATTTAATGTGGACCCTTTGAAAATGTTGGAAGAATTGGCTGATGAATAAGTGTTTCTGTAGAATTGTACATTTTATAAACTGTGCCAGGAGTTCTGCATTGGTACAAAGTGAAACATTCCTAAGGGTTTAGGAATGACTGTCTGTCATACCCAATATATTGGCATGTTTTTACTGCTGTATTGTAAGCTTTGCCGCACTGTCTGTCACCAGAACAGGACTGTTTGCGTCCTGTGGCCAGCCTAACGCCACTGGTTTCTTTGTCCTTTCTGATCTGCCGCATGCACAGATCTAGCAATAGGAAACATTGGCAGGGGAATTGTGGGTCATTTGGGATATTGTAGCAGGAAACACTTAATTTCCTATTGCTTGTACCTAAAACCACTTCCCTAATAGTGCGAGAGCATGGCTGCTGCAACCAAAAAAACCCCAAACCACTTCTGCTTTCCTTACCCTTTGTTTATTAATGGGCCAGATGTTAACAAATGGTGCTTTTTTCCAAAGGCTCTTGAGGCAGGTGGAAAAAAAAATTCACTAATACAAAACTCAAGAATTTATATTTGTATAACTTGCGCTTGTCTTCCTGAGTTCATGTGCATTTTTAAATTCTTTGCAGAATGCCTGACATCCAACACAAGTGACAGTGAAAGCAGTTCAAGTGAGTCATCTTTCTGTTTAGCCATACACTGTCCACATTTATAAATGGATGCTTTTGTGAGCTAAATACTGTAAAAGTTACTTTAAATGTGATTTGGCTGTGATTTGTTCTGTGTGTTATTACAGAGGGCCAGGAGGACACAATTCTTTCCTACGAGCCAGTTATCCGACAAGAAAGTGAGTGAATCGTGTCCTTAAAACTTAGAAAACCTGCAAATCCTCTGAATTTTTCTTTTGACGCCCCTTTGTTTTCATCACAGTCCACTACACGCGGCCTGTGATAATACTGGGCCCAATGAAGGACAGAGTCAATGATGACCTCATCTCAGAGTTTCCTCACAAGTTTGGTTCCTGTGTTCCCCGTGAGTTAGTGGCACACAGCAGATCTCTGCAGCACAACAAAGGCAACAGCGGTTACATAAAAAATTAACTCCTCATGTTCTTTTCCACAGACACGACTCGTCCCAGGCGAGAGAATGAGATGGACGGGCAGGACTATCACTTTGTGGGCTCACGAGAGCAAATGGAGAAAGACATTCAGGATAATAAGTTCATCGAGGCTGGACAGTTCAACGAGAACCTGTACGGGACGAGCATCTTGTCTGTCAGAACTGTTGCTGAGAGGGTAAGGAAGACTGGTTTTGGTGCACTTGGGATTTAGCCAGAGGTGTCAAGACCTTGGACATTAGAGATTTTAAGTCAAATTTCCTCATTCATTTCCCAGAATTCATGTACTGCAGGGGAAAAAAAAGACAAAAATTAAGACATTTTGCACTACACCTCTCCCAGAGGCATAGATTATATAACAGCTGAGTGGATCCTTGTCATTTGATTGGTGCTTTGTATGTCACATGACATGGATTAATTCATACCATTTGTGTTGCATTGCATTTAGAGTGTAGCTTGGTTCCATTTAGAGTGCAAATTTGGTTCCATAGGTTTGGTACCATTGCACTCCGCACACATACACACGTGCTTGTGCACACGCATGCGTGTGCCCACACAACGCATGCACGCACACACAAAACAAATCCACTGTGCTGTCTGGAGGCTGTTGGCAGGAAGTTGGAATGAAAAGCTGGACTAATTTCTGGTGATTTTTTTTTTTTTCTTTTTTTTTTTTTGCTGCACTAGGGCTGCAGCTATCGATTATTTTACTAATCAAGTATTCTATCGATTATTCTGGCGATTAATCGAGTAATAGGATAAAAAGTACTTCTGCGTTTTTAAACAACATCAATAGTCCAGGGCTCTCCCTAAGCAATGGCACAATGTCACTGCGCCAAAGTGTTGGCATTTTGCTGAAATGGCGATGGGATGTGGCTTTGTTTTGTTTTCTCCATCTTGTAAAATGTAACCATTTTTAAGTTTTGGGGGTTTTTTTGTATAAAGGTTGATGGACTGAGTCCCTGCATGATTTTTTTTTATTTATTTTTTTTTATCCCTCTTTCTCTGCAATTCAGCAGTTGCATTTCAGCTGGAGGTTGAACATGCAAGCCTCGCAGTCATTTTTTTTATTATTATTTTATTTAAGTTACCGTGTTTGGAAGTGTTGTGTGTTGCCCAAAAAAGCAAAAATTAAAAAGTCACTCACTTAGTGTGAGTCTGAGGTAAACACAGAAGAAAGAGTGGACTTCTGCTGTTTGTCAGTGTAGCCGGGTCAGAGCTGTGACTCGCCCGGTCTGACAGCCCCTAACACTGGGCAGAAAGAGACAGCAGCCGGCCACCGGGTCAATAGTCCCTCCCCACGTAGAGCAGACCGTGTTTTTTTTTTTTTAAATAGACACAAACACTGCTTCGCTTTAAATGCACAGTAAGTCTATTTCAGATGATCAGCGTGGACCATCTTTCTCTTAAAAGGCTTTATTTTACTCTGTCATGTTGGAAAGCGGTAGCTATCGTTGCTAATTTGATTAGCTGCTATGCTCCAGTCTTCTGTGTTTTTTTTCCTGCGGACGTTGCAGCGCCACATGCAGGCCTGGCATATGTACTACAATGTTAAACGAAGCTTCTTGGCACAGAATTTGCCTCGAACATTTTTTGTAATCGAATTATTCGACTTACTCGACTAATCGTGTCAGTCCTATGCTGCACTGAGGACATACGGTCTTTTTTTTTTTTTTTGGTAGTACACACGTGCACAAGCGCTGACTTGGTAGCTTGTGTGTACGTGCGCACGGGGGATAATGACAATGATTTGATTGAGCTAACTGACACTGCTAATTCTTTTAACACACACATACACACAAAACAAATCCACTGTGCTGTCTGGAGGCTGTTAGCAGGAAGAAAGAATGAAAAGCTAGACTAATTTTTGGCGTGTTTTTTTTTTTTTTTTTTTTTTTTTTATCCACTCTACTGTAAGCTGTCTGGATGCATGAAGAGTTGTTCAGCTGAAAAGCTGATGTGATTTTTGGCTGGAGTGAGGAACTACACAGCCCCCCCCCCCCCCCCCCCCCCCCCTTTTTTTTTTTTTCTGGAAGTCTGAAGTGCACAGCATCACTGGACTACACGTTACAGTGAAACACCAAAATGTAAGTCCCTTTTATGTTATTTATAAATTACTAAAATGTCAAATGACAAGGATTTAGCTGTTATATAAAACAAATAATGTTTTTACATTCTTTCAGTGGAATGTATATTTAATTCTGTGAAAGCTGGAACATACCATTCGAGACAAAGCTTTCACCTCATGAAATATTTGTACCATGGAACTCATGGACATTCATTATTTGTATTTTAGCCTAATTTCAAAACAATTGAGGCATCTTTGTAAAATTAGATGGAAAAAATAGAATAGTTGGAAAATTCCTCATCATAAAATATGGCCAAAAGTGTAAAATAATAAAATGAAATTTACAAAAATAAATGCCATTTTGCACTTGCACCTATCCCAGTGGAAGAATATATATGCTTACTTTTAAGACTTTTTGTAAAAGCAAATGGAAAAATTTACTAGTAAAAGGAAAAGATATATTTTCAAAACAACAAAGTAAAAATCCCACAGAGCATGTCGCTAACTGGTGTGGGAGTTGGACTACCCATATGGGTAGTCCTTAGTCTGTTCAGTCCTCGATCATGTTACCTGACTGTGTGCTTGGTTAATGCAGTTCATCTGCATCGTCCCAGTCTGCCCAGCTGTCAGTGGCTACAGGCCTTGGCTGGAGAATTGACCTACTTCCTGTCTGAGGGGAATTGTAGACTCTAATCAGTATCTGGGAATGAGTACCAGTGGGCCTCAGGGCCTGTCTACCACTTCATCGAGCACATTCAAAATTTCATAAAATTGTATGGAACTCTCCTTACATGTAAAAAATTGCATTCTCTCTCTCTCTCTCTCTTTCTCTCTCTCTCTATATATATATATATATATGTATATATATATATATATATATATATATATATATATATATATATATATATATATATATATATAATTTGTTTAAAATTTGAAAATGACAAAACTAGATAATAAAAATACGTCAAACCTGTGCCAATTCAACATGCAGATCCACCTTGGATTTGCTGTGGCGACCCCGAGTGCAAACAAGGGAGCAGCCAAAGGGACTTACTTATATAGACTAGAATGAAACTCCACGATGTTTGTCCTAGTGGCATAATTATGTTGAGAGAAATTTTAGGGGGCTTGGTGGGAATCACTTCAGTGGCTTTTGGATATTGGCCGCACAAATGATGTTCCCATTTGGATGACAGAATTTCTTGGGATCATTATATACCCCACCACTTCCAGGTGGACTTACAGGAAAAAAAAAACTATTAGCCTATTAAAATTTAAATCTTTTTGTTGATTTGTGTGTTTTTTTGTTTTTATTGTCTACAGGGAAAACACTGCATCCTGGATGTGTCTGGAAATGCCATAAAACGACTGCAGCAAGCACAACTTTATCCAATTGCCATCTTTATTAAACCGAAATCCATTGAAGCTCTAATGTAAGTCTGGCCACTCCTTCATATTGGAACCCAGATCGATTTCACTGTTGTGCGTAAACAAGTGTAGGATTGCGTGCACTAACCACTACTGTGTTCCTTCAGGGAATTGAATAAAAGGCAGACGTACGAGCAGGCCAATAAAGTGTTTGACAAGGCAGTAAAGCTGGAGCAAGACTTTGGAGAGTATTTCACAGGTTGGTTCCACTTTAAGCTTTGATGCACTGACAGGCTTTTATTTATTTAGTTCAACACCCTGATGTTTCATTGTCTCTCCAGCTATTGTACAGGGCGACTCGCTAGAGGAGATCTACAACAAAATCAAGCTAATCATTGAGGAGCAGTCCGGGCCCTACATCTGGATCCCCTCCTCGGAGAAGCTCTGAGCTCCCTGCCATCCCTTCTGCGTTGGCGCTGAGCTCTCCCCTCCTGCCTCCCACACACCACCCCCCAACTCAAGCCCAAATAGTCCCACCCGCACTTCCTTTTTGCAGATATGTTTCATATCAAGTTTTAGTGTCATCATTATGTTACTCTCTAAATGAAAAAGAAGTCTTATCACCATTACTGTGACTGTGCACACCCCTGCATGAGTTTCTCAACAAATCCATTCAAGACTGGAAACACCATTCCAAAGGAAATTTGTCAACTGAAAACTAAAGGGAAAAAGAATAATCCTGTTTAAGCTTTTATTTTCCTCGTTTTTTTTTTTTGTTTTTTGTTTTTTTCTTTTTTGAACTGCGACTGAAGAGCAGAATGTTTTACCGAAATACAGAGTGAGGATTGGGGGTGGGGAGGGGGCTGCAAAAAGAAGTTGTAGAGAAATGGAGACGAATCACACCAGGTCAGAACACTTTGTAAATGTTCATGGAATCACATTTAAAAACACAAGATGAGATCCTCAGACCAAAAAAAAAAAAAAAGGGTTTTTTTTATTTTTTACTTAAAGGGGAAAAAATAGAGACTGGATCAAAGAGAGCTCTGCTGTCAGGTACTCTTCAGGAGTCATCTTGATTATAGTGACAGAAGATTGGAGGAGGAGCTGCAAAGTGGTGTAATATTTATCACGGACCGCCGTGCTGACTGGTTCTTAATGCTGCAGCGGATGGACGTCTCGAAAGGCAGAAATGTGTTGTGAATCTCGACATTTATATTATATAAAAAGAAAATCACAATAAAATCCTACTGAGATTTTACTACAGCTAAAAAAAAATTACATATTTTACACTTCACTAGAATTGTCGATTTGGAGGGCTGTTATTCGTTTCCCTCTTTTATCTTTCCTTAGGATTTAAAAAAAAAAATGGTTTTGCTTTTGCTTGTGGTTTTTAGCTGCTCTGTATAAAAGGCCGGGGTAGAGACGTGTAACTGGGCTCTCTGCAGAACACCAAATTGCCTTAAATCAAACACAAATCTGTTTTGTCACTTCCTGTTGTCTGTGAGGGAGGCCGCACACAACTGACGAGGAAAAGAGGGATAACATTCTTTTTTTTGTTTGTTTGTTTTGTTCCCCGCCCCTTTGTGTCCTCAGACTGCCGGGAGACCTGAGTCGAGTGCAATAGATGAAGTCTCACCTTATTGTGTATCTGAACCTTTGTCCCGTCAGGACATAAGAATTAGGCCATTGGATGATAATTCTGACAGCCAGAGCCTCCTAACACACGGCGAGCAGCAGACCGCCCAATTACACTCTCTGCCTAATGATCGAATGGTCGCATGGTACTGTCCTATCTGCCGCCGTGGCGGCTGTTTTAAAACGGGTAGAACAAGACAACACATGCGTTGGATGTCCTCACGAATAACAATGTAAACCCTCCCCCACAAACACAACAACACTAAAGTTGGGTTTCATTAAACGTGTGTGCTTTATCTCCAAATCTCTGGATCTTGAATCAGTCTGTTGTTGGCAGGTGCTGAACTGCTGTGTTGAGCTCTTAGTGGATCTGAGGGGAATTGGATGAGACGCTAACTCTGAAATATATAAACGCCACCCTGCCCCCAAAATGTGAGCCAATACACGCAGTTTGTCAGTGTCAAATATGAAGAAATACATGTGGTACTGTGTTTTTTGTTTTTGTTTTTAACCAAAGTGTAATCAGGATGGGTTTTTTTGTTTTGCTTTTAATGAGCGTGGGGTTGTACAACATTACCAGGATCGAAAGAGACCTACTCCATCTTTTAATGCAGATCTTGGCAACTGTTAATGTGTGCACGTGAGAGGGCACACCTGAGCCGTTGGCGATGTGGCGCACTGTGGCTCTCGATCGTACAAACATTTTTATTTTTGCATTCAGCTTAGGATGAGAGCAGGTTTTTTTTTTTACTAGTTTTAATCATTTTTGTCCCTCGGAGAGTGAGAACCGTCAGAAGTGGTAACCCCGCCCACAGTGCACCTGTACCTGCAGGCATTTTCTGAATGGGTGTGCCCACCTGCCAGGCACCGCTGCTAAACCAGCTGTCATTACCTGTGTCAAAACCAGGGTTCAGGGAATAACCGAAGGGAACAGAGCCATTTCTAAACCTGCTTGCAGACTGTTTGAGGGTGTGGTAGCTGTACAATGTAAATATGCCCCCTCCCTCCCCTCCCCCAAGCAGATCCCCCTCACCTGTGCTTCATGCATGTGTGAATCAAACTGGGATTAACATTTTATAGACCACAAATGTCAGGTAAGTAAAGTCTGAGCTACTCTTGAGATATAATTTCCATACAAATGTGCTGTATTGTTAGTATTTCTCTTCAGATGCCTATCGGAACAATTAACTAGTCAGTTGGAAACTCAGTTCCTCCACGTAGGGCCTGTCTACATGTGACTTTCTTGTGGATCGTGTCTGACTATAGATTTAAAAAAAAAAAACCTGTATATTGTAAAGACGCAGGCAAAAATCTACACAACACAGAAACCAGGAGCATTGATCAATGCATCATTTAGAGGTTTAAGATGGGTCTGCTCTGGTGTTTAGTTCTCATACAGCTGACTGTTAACGATGTGTGTGTGGTACTCGTACCTCAGTCAGCCATGTCAAAACCCAAAGAACTTGATTTCATTCTACTGTGCGTTGAGGTTGTGGTATCTGACCAGATGGAACCTGAATGCCTCTGTGTGTATAACTGACGAGGGCCTTTGTTCCGCTGACAGAAGTGACATGCTTTTATTTTCGGGTGGGAGGGGGTTGGAATGGGTGGGGTGGAGGTTCTCCTTTGTACTTTTGGGTGATGATGTTTATGTTCTAGCACATCTGTGCAGTAAGTGCTTGCAAACATGAACCCTTTGATTGTACAGTAGTTCTCCTTCCTGTCACTGCAGGTGGTACAGCCTATCAGGACACTTGGCCTCGTGGTCTTCCCTGTCCTAGTCATGAGGGGGAAACACAGTCCTGCAATATTTTGTTTGGGTTTTATTTTGGGACTTGACAAGAGTTTATTTGTTTGAAAATAAAATGTGACTCAGTTCTGATTCTGATGTGCTTGTTATTTCGGTTTAAGCGGCTCAGCATCTCTGATCAATACACGAGTAATGGCTAGTTGCAACAATCTGTAGGAAGCGGGTACATTTTAATTCACCTTTGAAGCAACTATGGAGACTTGTCAAAAGATCTCAGGCATCCAGTTGCTGTAGAACAAACAGGGAACTATGGAGAGGTCTATCTTTTTATTCTTCCATGATGAGGTTCTTGGCTTTATCCAACCTATCCAGGATTTCACTGTAGAGTCCAGACATCTGTGGGACAGAGTACCAACAGTTTAAATTCCATATATCATGCTAATACAATATCGTGGTCCTTCCTGGACCAGACTTAATTCCTCTTTCTCATCTGCCCAGTATTCTACCTGTGTCTCATAGCTCTCCTGTAAGGAGCCCAGGTATCTGATGAAGCTCATCGCTAGGCCGCACCACTTCTCAGCCTCAGGGTACTGAGTCAGACTGTAGAGCAAAATTCCAGTGTTCCAGGCCCGAGTCAGCAGCCAGAGGGTCTCCATCACAGGGAAGTCATCTGCCTGTTGGGATGAACAGGAAGTGGTTACCCAGTGATGCACCTGAGGGACATTGGACTTTCAATTAAAGATAAAGTTTGGAAGGGCTGAACTTTGACCTTGTCCCCTTTCACTTGCAGGTTAATGCTTTAGCTTTAAAAATGGGCTATCAGTGATTTTAAAGGGCTATTAGATAAAAGTTCAAGGCAGCCAATCTGCTCTGTGTAAGCCTGATCCCGTCAGATCTCAGAAGCTAATCAGTGCAGGACCTGGTTAGTACTTGGATGGGAGACCTCTTTGGAACACCGGCGGCTGTGTGTGTTTCTCCAGGTAACACTGGAGTTGCGTCAAGAAGGGCATCCGGCGTAAAACATGCCAAATATCAATGCGGATCTGGTTGTATCCAGTGTGGCGACCCCGAACACAAAAACGGGAGCAGCCAAATGGACAACAACATTAGATAAAAGTTCAGTTTCTTGGGATTTAACTTTGATCTAGAGAACTTCGTGTTGGCCTTTGAGCAATAACTCAATATGAAAAGGGGAAATGTGCTTTGCCTCCAAAGCAGTGGAAGGTCTCAGTAATTTGGAGCCTCTTTCATCAGCGTTGATAACTTGAGCTGCACATTAACATTCAAATTGACAGGAAAGGAGTGGTGAATGGAAGCATGTGCTAAATGAAGTGCGGCTGAAAGCCCATTGATTTATAAAAAAAAACAAAAAACATTCCATAACAGCAGGCAGGCGAGGAGTGGAAGGGGAGGCTTAATTACAGTGCAGGCTGTGTTCTGAGGGGGGAACAGGAGGTGGGGGCTATGGGATGGTGGCGTGTGATTGGTGCTGACTCACTGTGGCTGCAATGATGGACAGTGCCTCCTCAAAGTAGTCCCACACCTCCTCCAGAACATGGGTCTCCACCTGTGACACGCCGCTCGGCAGCGACAGCTTGATCAGGCTGTGGACATACTTGCTGTATTGAGCAATGGGAAATTTGATTTTAAAATTTGAGGGAATGGAATAAAAATGTGATTTGCAGGAAGAATCGTGAACAGCATGCCTGCAGCGGGTCAGATCCCGCTCTGGCTGTTTCTTGTGGAGAGACAGAGCAACCCTTAAGGCCTTCTTGCACAGCTGAGGGAAGTGGGCGGGGGGCTCCATGGTTAATGCTGCGCACAAAAATACAGATGCACGTTGCTCACGTGGAGGCTTCAGGCATGTTAAAGATTAGTAACCCAGCCACTGTTTTATGCTTACCTGCAATGGTTTCTAGCACTTTAGTTTCAACATGTTCAAGCTCCAGGACAGACTCCAGAACGGTCTCCACTTTGGGGTCACTCAGCTTGGCGCGAGCCTCAAACTCATACAACAGCAGCAAAGTATCTGTCGGGTCCTTCGGGAAGCTTCCTTCAAGAAAAAGTTAAGATGCGTCTTTAATACAAGCTAAATTTAATCCTACTGAACTTTATGTTTAAGACTATCATTAAGTCACCTGCACAGGACCCCCCCCCATTTTTTTTTATTATTCCATGTAGCTGTGTAGTTTTTCTATTCTGTATGTTTTCCCAAATCATTCCAAATCTGCATGTTCTGATGGAACAATTAGTGATTAAGTCTTATGTTTCTGTGTGTTGACATGTTCAGAAAATATCTTGAGAACTCCTAATCTGATTTTGATCGGTCTTGGCAGGTACACTGAGCCTATGGATGGGAAGACGTTTGTTTTGCCTCAGATCAGCCGACAAACAAGGTCAGATGTCGAGGTCAAATTTCCAGCCCCTATGCTAATATATAAAATTAAGTAATTGAAATGGTTAATTTAATGGAAATGAGTTTAAATATCTATTGTTACTGAACTTGATTGCTTAAAAGCTCATGTACCGTTTTTTCTGCGTGTCTGATACTTAAATGTGGGTGTGGTGCCACTAGCTCTCCGACTGTGCAATCTCAAACAGTTGATCCTTTTTACTCTGATCTGTGTATTATATGTGTGAATTAATGTCTGTAGTATGCTCTTGAAACTTACTTTAAAAAAACATATTTGTACATTTACTGTCATTTCTCCCACCCCAACACAAAAGAACCATGTCCCACCTGCTTCCCCATGCAAAAAAGGGGGAAATTCTCTGGAGCCAACACTGCTCACCTGTACAATTTGTAGAGGTTAGTGACTAAAAAGTACCTGATGCTTTCAGAGTTTTCCAGATCTCCCAGCAAATCTGAATGTGCTCCAGGGCCTGAGTGAGATCCTCGGTCTGCAGCAAGTACAAACTCAGTGAGCATTCTTAAGTTATCATCGCCCTCTAGTGGAGAGTTCCTCTTGTGAAGCAAACAAAAATTAAACCTCTCCATCAGCACTAATAAGATGATCAGTCACCACTTCTCACACTAAATGTCCAGCTGTGTGTACAGGAATTGTGCTAAATGTGTGTGAGGGGCAGAACTGCACCTGGGCAGAGTTGGGAGACTTTCTGTGGAGCTCCAAAGATGCAGCAGCCGCCATAAGCAGACATGTCTTCTGGCCCATGAGCAGTGTGCGATCAGGAGGGCACAGCTGGGACAGCTGCAGATAATATTGTCACATTCATTGACTATTTTGTCAGATTTTTCTTCTGTCTACTCTTATTCCCTCAGAATTTCTTATGACAGGAAGGTCGACAGCTTGAGTCAACCCTGCTCCTGGAGGTCACCTACCCTGCTCATTTTATTTCCTCTGAGCAAACCTCACAAAAATTAGCATAAATAATCACAAGGCATGAGAGCATAAATTCCTGTGACCAAAGAAGCCAAAATGCCAAGGTGGCGGCATAATGCAATCTGCAACCTCACCACTGTAGCTTTAAATAAATCATGTCAAAAACCATGCATACCATATCTGAATTTTCATAGTGAGGAAGCCATTAAAAGGACAGAGGCAGGAGAGGGATAGTGTGCCTTTCAAAATAAAAGCTGAGGTTGGATTACTCTGATTACAGATTAATCACTCTCACATGAAGCTAACCAGAGAACTTACCTGGTAAGAGAGCAGAAAGAAATCCCTCATTGCGTCGGGGCTGTTCTCACACTGCAGAGCAGAGTTCCATGCTGGAACATGGAAGCACACATGTACATACAACACACACACACACGCGTACGGCACACATAAGAATGGTGACTTCTCACTGCTGCAGAATGAGGTACGATGATTTGTGGTACCTATCTTCCTGAACCAGTGAGCTGCTTCTACACGTTCATCAACAGTCATGGACGATGGATGTGAAATCTTCTGCAGAGCTGCAGCAAAAAAACAAACTGAACACTCTGGAGATGAAAGTTTAGTCCTTCCTAAAACGCTACTTATCCCTCAGTGCATATGTACTCACCCATTTTAAGGTATGGCAGCAGAGCGCTCATGTTCAAACTCCTACATGAAGGAACGAAGCAGAATAAAAATGTTAAGTGTGGAGAAACCACACAAAAAACTATTTTACTATAAAGAGGTATTTCTTCTGCTCACCCTGTCTCATCGTGTGTTTTTTCTATTGTGGAGGAGAACAAGTCCGAACCAAGCATCTATTAAAAAAAAAAAAAACGGAGAAACTTTGGTTGACCTCCTTTCTTTCACCTACTAACTGTATTACACAGACACGCGCACACTTTTTCTGAGGAAGCACCAGAATATAGGTCAGTGGATCACAGAAGTGTACAGAAAGCAGACTTGCAAGAATCTTTCAGCACATAAGCATTTTGACTAAATGATGTCAATTTTTGCATAAAACAACAATCCTGTATTTTTATAGTCTCAAGAAATTAACACTGAAGCCTCTGAAACAAGGTATTGGGAAGGCCAGGTCAAATATTTTATATTCAAAAATAACTGCTGTAACAAACTTAGAAGCTTTGTTTTTATTTTAATTCAAAAGAACTCTCATATTTAAGAGTGAGGTGCAGACTGGCACTCACTATCGCCTGACAAAATTTGATCCAGATCTGATCCGGATTATGGATTTGTGGGCATTTGAAGTCCATTTTGCATTACATCTCAATCAAATTGCTTCAATCACTCTCATTTTTGTTATGGATTTACCTAAACCTCCAAAATTGTATGAAAGTTCTAATTTTATGCCTGTTTGTCTGTCTTCTAGCAATCAGTCAGAAGCAAATTGTCAAAAAAACAATGACAAATTGTGCATAGCCGAGCAATCCAATGTTCTGTGAAAATGATCTGAAAAAGAATTCAGTAACTGAAAAAGTTGGAAAAAAAAAAACTGACAACACAAAAAAATTGATTCAAGTACATGAACTAAATACATTTTCCTGACATTTGATCACATCTATTTTAGCTTATGAAAAGTCACTTCTAACAGGATTTTGACCTTTAAAATTTTTCCCAAGGTAAAATTTTGTGGAATTGGAAACTAGTGTTGGCAGAGGTTTGAGCTCTATGAGCACGGTCCTCTAGTTTGTTTTATGTGATACCTAAATACGTCCTTGTCATTTGATATTTTACTTAAAATTAGATGTGAAACTTCTTGGAACAGGAAGCCGAAAGCAGCGGGGCAGAGACTGCTCTGTCTCTACACAGCAGTTCATTCTGCCCAGCAGGTGAGCCAATGACACACCGCTGAGCTCAGAGAAACCCATTGAAGACTGAAGCAGATTGTGCGGAAGCACATTTCTGCTTTCTGAATTCAGAAAAAAAAAAATTTAAAAACTTGCCCAATTCTTCACCTATCAGTGGCCTCTAGAGATGTCCACGTGAACACTGCATGAGCTTCTACTCTACTCATGGCTGACTGGATTTAGCCTCATCGTCTCATGGATGCATTTTATGAAAAGGCAGTGGACTCTCTGTGGTGCAAAATGTAACTCACTGTAAATGGAACCAAACTGCGTTAAAAAAAAAAAACATCCACCATACATAACAATTATATTATTACCCTTGTGAAGTGCCTTGGGGTGACTCAAGTTTATGATTTGGTGCTACATAAATACATTTTATTTAATTTTCTATAAACTGGGACGAATATGCCACATGACACACAATCTACTAATCAAATGACAAGGACCCATTTACCAGGTGTTATGTAATGCAAAAATATACACGTTAAAGGTGCTAGAAATGATGTTGCACTAATGCAAGCATCTCAGGACCAAAACAACTGGGCTTATCTCTTAATACACACCAACCCTACCCCTTCCCCCCTCCTCCGCATTGAGTTTGGAACACCAGTTTGAGCTCTTTTAGCAGCTCAAAGAGCTCTCCATATGGGAAAAGCCATGCCTTTGTGATTCTCGTTGGGCCACGTTCTTGATCAGAGGTTCTTTTTCGCCTCTGAATGTGGTCCCTGTCATGTTTTGTCCCTGATTATTTTTATCTGGTCATTATATTTTAGTCATTTATCTAGTCTTGTCATAGTTTGGTTCTAATTATCTCACTCCTGTGTGTAATACTTTTGTCTGTGGTTTTATTTTCTGTTTATCTTACTTCAGTGATGTGTCTAGTTTCCATCCTGCCATTGTATATTCATTAGTTTGATTTCCTGTTTGCTTTTCTTTTGTCTTATGTTGAATTATCTGTTTATTGTTACACATTCCATTCTGTTCCATTCTGGTTTAGTCAGCCTTTATTTTCTTGTTTAGCTCTTTTCAGTTATATTTATTTCATGGTTTAATTCGTTGTTCCTTCATGTTGGGTTTTCTTTATTTTATTTCTTATTTATTAGAAATTAGGTTTTGTTCATCTTTTGTTCTGGTATTTTATTTTGATCACTGCGGTTAGGTTCATCATCTTGTCTCCTTCAGTTTGCATTTGTCTAACTGCGCTATCTTGCATCAGCTTCCCTCATCTTCATTGTAATTCTCTGTCTTCTTGCACTCTCTTGACTCCTGTCTCACCTGTCTCGTCTGACCACGCCCCTTCCAGAAAATTCCCTGACACCTGCGTCTTGTTTCTCTAATTACTGCACCTGTTATTTAAGCCCCTCACTTTCTCCACTCCCTGCCAGTTTGTTGTGATTTTTTGTCCACATTCCAGCCTTAGTTTTTTTGCTCTGTTTTGCCTTGCTGTGTTTGACTGTATATCATTTTGACCTTGCTCCTGCCTCAGCCCCTGTATTTTGTCTTCTGGTAATTTGAAACTGCTTGTTTTTTTGACCACGCCTGTGCTTGATTCCAGCCTGTACCGCCACCTCACTGACACCTGTGTACCGTACCCAAGTCTGATTTTTTTTAGATAAAGCCTTTTACTCCTACAATCTGAGTTTTGAGCCTGCAAATGTGTTCAACCACCTTCTGTGCTACAGCACCTCAATTCATGACAGTCCCTGTTACTGGATGATTACTAGGGTTGCTTTATAAACATGGGGATAGGCAACAGTTTCACAGCGTGGGATTCACACACTGCTAATGTAATTATAGGACTGATGTACACTAAGGTTTGGCTATGTTAACAAGGGAGAGAAAAGCTCTGATCACAAACAGAGGGAGTGTTGCTTCATTCTCTCAGCAGGATGCCATCACAAAATTTTTTACATAGAAAACATTTGTTAGCTGCTATACTAAGATTTAAAATTTTATTCATAGCATCTTCAATGTCAATTACTTTCATTGTCTCTGTGTTCTTCAGAGCCATAATGTGTATGTTGTGCTTTTACCTGAGAGCAGTCAGAACCTGAGCCTCATCGCTGGAGTTTTCACACAAACTCTCCAGTGCTTTCACGGCGGTATCCTGCTGTTCATTCTGTCACACGACAACAAATATCATCTTTGATAACAATTATATTCCCCACAATCATATAGTAAATAGAGGATTACCACACAACTTTACACTAGTTAGCATTTTCACCCAAATGTTGTTCTTTTTCTATCACTACTGGGTTAAACTTCCAAATAGTCTTGTTCCAACAATAAGTAAATAAACAAAAATGGTGGCATGGAGTTAGAGAGGCAGGCTTTTGACCAGAAAACCCTCAGTTCAATTCCCTGATTAGATAGGAAAAATGACGACGGTGCCCTTGGGCAAGTCAGGCCTGAGAGCATGCACATCACCACATCCAGCACACTATGGAGCCATACTGTGTACAGCATGGCAACCCCCAAAGAGGACATCCATTCTATCCACACCTCCCATCTCCATTTACTATTCTCCCGCAAAGGTATCAGTATCGTTCCTGTCAGATGTCTCTCGACCGAGACATGAATATCACTGCTGATATTCGTTCAGCATTTCTGCTGCATACAGATCCACTTATGGTAGCTGAGTCCAGGAAGTCAGCCTGGCTCATGTTTTTGATCCAGGACAATCACAAACCCAGATTTAAGGTCCTTAATCACCAAACTGTTCCTGGTCCTCTTATCGTACACCTGTTTTGTGGAATGATCTCCCTGCATCAATAAAACAGATTTTGTAGAGACTTTCAAGTCCAGACTTAAGACGCACTTATTTTCCCTTTCATATGGCTAGAATAGTATGGTACTATGCTTCCTACCCTTTTAAATTCTTTTTTTTTTTTTTTTAGTAAACAGAGCGGGCCGCGGTCTCAATGTTGTATGTTTTTCTTGAGGTCTCTTTCTAAAGGAATTTTAGTGTTTGCATCAAATAGAGAAACACTACAGAAAAAACAGTCCATTTATCATTTTCCATTTCATTAAACAAACTGCTCAATTATCAAGTTACAAACTACATTAAAATACACTTGATTTCTTTTTTTCTGTTGTGCTGCCTGACACATGCCAACAAAAATATCCCAGTCGTTTCTCAATCATATAACCTGATTTCCTTACAAATTAAAGCAAAATGTAAAGAATGTTTTCATTGAAATTGTGTTGAAACCTTTTGCAAAGTATTGTATATTTGTTGCCCCAATAAAATGCATGAGTATTATACAGGTGTTTTTGAAAATCTGACACACTGATACAGTATTATCACATGGGATATCAGTCTTAGATTTAACAGGTAGCGCCTCTTTAGTAGATTTAACAATTTTATGCCCGTTCCTCTTTCTCTGTAGTTTGAATTGGCATTTTCCCACATGAGAGGCAATAATACAACAAGGCGATGATCGCTCAGCCCATCTGGAAACACTGCCAGATGTAATGGACTGAGCCATCATTACCTCCGCCAAGGTGGTTATGTTTTCGGTTGAGTTTGTTTGTTTGTTTGTTTGTCTGTCTGTTTGTCAGCAGGATAACTCAAAAGGTTTTGAACAGATTTTGTTGAGTGGTTGGAAATGACAAGAGGAACAAGTGATTAAATTTTAGTGGTGATCCGGATCACGATCCACATCCAGGAATTTTTTAAAGGATTCTTCACCATTGCGAGATAGGGGGAATTTTGACATTCTAGTTTCTAACTCCACAAGAACAAGGCAGAAAGGCTTGAAAAAAATAAGGGTGTGACATCAATCAATCAATCAATTTTTTTTTATATAGCGCCAAATCACAACAAACAGTTGCCCCAAGGCTCTTTATATTGTAAGGCAAGGCCATACAATAATTATGTAAAACCCCACCGGTCAAAACGACCCCCTGTGAGCAAGCACTTGGCTACAGTGGGAAGGAAAAACTCCCTTTTAACAGGAAGAAACCTCCAGCAGAACCAGGCTCAGGGAGGGGCAGTCTTCTGCTGGGACTGGTTGGGGCTGAGGGAGAGAACCAGGAAAAAGACATGCTGTGGAGGGGAGCAGAGATCGATCACTAATGATTAAATGCAGAGTGGTGCATACAGAGCAAAAAGAGAAAGAAACAGTGCATCATGGGAACCCCCCCAGCAGTCTACGTCTATAGCAGCATAACTAAGGGATGGTTCAGGGTCACCCGATCCAGCCCTAACTATAAGCTTAGCAAAAAGGAAAGTTTTAAGCCTAATCTTAAAAGTAGAGAGGGTGTCTGTCTCCCTGATCTGAATTGGGAGCTGGTTCCACAGGAGAGGAGCCTGAAAGCTGAAGGCTCTGCCTCCCATTCTACTCTTACAAACCCTAGGAACTACAAGTAAGCCTGCAGTCTGAGAGCGAAGTGCTCTATTGGGGTGATATGGTACTACGAGGTCCCTAAGATGGGACCTGATTATTCAAAACCTTATAAGTAAGAAGAAGAATTTTAAATTCTATTCTAGAATTAACAGGAAGCCAATGAAGAGAGGCCAATATGGGTGAGATATGCTCTCTCCTTCTAGTCCCCGTTAGTACTCTAGCTGCAGCATTTTGAATTAACTGAAGGCTTTTAGGGAACTTTTAGGACAACCTGATATAATGAATTACAATAGTCCAGCCTAGAGGAAATAAATGCATGAATTAGTTTTTTCAGCATCACTCTGAGACAAGACCTTTCTAATTTTAGAGATATTGCGTAAATGCAAAAAAGAAGTCCTACATATTTGTTTAATATGTGCTGTGAATGACATATCCTGATCAAAAATGACTCCAAGATTTCTCACAGTATTACTAGAGGTCAGGGTAATGCCATCCAGAGTAAGGATCTGGTTAGACACCATGTTTCTAAGATTTGTGTGGCCAAGTACAATAACTTCAGTTTTATCTGAGTTTAAAAGCAGGAAATTAGAGGTCATCCATGTCTTTATGTCTGTAAGACAATCCTGCAGTTTAGCTAATTGGTGTGTGTCCTCTGGCTTCATGGATAGATAAAGCTGGGTATCATCTGCGTAACAATGAAAATTTAAGCAATACCGTCTAATAATACTGCCTAAGGGAAGCATGTATAAAGTGAATAAAATTGGTCCTAGCACAGAACCTTGTGGAACTCCATAATTAACTTTAGTCTGTGAAGAAGATTCCCCGTTACATGAACAAATTGTAATCTATTAGACAAATATGATTCAAACCACCGCAGCGCAGTGCCTTTAATACCTATGGCATGCTCTAATCTCTGTAATAAAATTTTATGGTCAACAGTATCAAAAGCAGCACTGAGGTCTAACAGAACAAGCACAGAGATGAGTCCACTGTCCGAGGCCATAAGAAGATCATTTGTAACCTTCAATAATGCTGTTTCTGTACTATGATGAATTCTAAAACCTGACTGAAACTCTTCAAATAGACCATTCCTCTGCAGATGATCAGTTAGCTGTTTTACAACTACCCTTTCAAGAATTTTTGAGAGAAAAGGAAGGTTGGAGATTGGCCTATAATTAGCTAAGATAGCTGGGTCAAGTGATGGCTTTTTAAGTAATGGTTTAAGTAATGGTTAACATAGTAAAATGTTCTATCAAACAACAAAGTTTGGTGATGATCGGATCCGGATTCCGGATCTGGTGATCCAGAATATGCAAAAATATAGGGAAAATAGAAAATGTGTCAGTGTGAGGTGACAAATGAAGCTAGAGATGCACAACTGACACCAAACTGTAGCTGAATCTGTACTGATTCAGTAAGGTGTCATCAGATTTGATGTAGCTTCAAATGTTATGGAGCTAGATCCAGAAGAAAACCGCCATTACTGAAAAATTGTTTTTATACAATAACTTTTGAACTAATAAAGACATAAAAGTGATTCCAAGTTCTAGTGGTATGTTTTCATGGTCAAGGATGTCAAATATAAAGGAAAGAAAAGTGTATGTATCATAGTTTTGGTTGTAACACTGAATTGTTGAATAGATCACTGTGCCAAGGAGGGAATCTCTTTAGGGTCAGTGATCCTATGGCCTTGTGTAGCACATGCAACACTTAAAAAATAGTTCTATTTCAGAATTTACTGTTATTTATTATCTCCGCCAAGGAGGTTATGTTTCGATCGAGTTTGTTTGTTTGTCTGTTTGTCAGCAGGATAACTCAAAAGGTTTCAACGGATTTTGATGACATTTTGTGGAGTGGTTGGAAATGACAAGAGGAACAAGTGATTAAATTTTAGTGGTGATCCGGATCACAATCCGGATCCAGACGTTTTTTAAATGATTCTTCACCATTGCGGGATAGGGGGAATTTTGACATTCTAGTTTCTAACTCCACAAAAACAAGGCAGAAAGGCTTGAAAAAAATTAGGGTGTAACATAGTCAAATGTTCTATCAAACAACAAAGATTGGTGATGATCGGATCAGGATTCCGGATCTGGTGATCCAGAATATGCAAAAATATAGGGAAAATAGAAAATGTGTCAGTGTGAGGTGACAAATGAAGCTACAGATGCACAACTAACACCAAATTGTAGCTGAATCTCTACTGATTCAGTAAGGTGTCATCAGATTTGATGTAGCTTCAAATGTTATGGAGCTAGATCCAGAAGAAAACCGCCATTACTGAAAAATTGTTTTTATACAATAACTTTTGAACTAATAAAGACATAAAAGTGATGCCAAGTTCTAGTGGTATGTTTTCATGGTCAAGGATGTCAAATATAAAGGAAAGAAAAGTGTATGTATCATAGTTTTGGTTGTAACACTGAATTGTTGAATAGATCACTGTGCCAAGGAGGGAATCTCTTTAGGGTCAGTGACCCTATGGCCTTGTGTAGCACATGCAACACTTAAAAAATAGTTCTATTTCAGAATTTACTGTTATTTATTTAGAGAAGTGTTTCATAAATGTTAAAAAATTAATATATTTGCAGTTTAGTTTAATAAATTGAATTTTGTGTATTTGTTTTTGTCTATAAGCACATGCATTATTAATATCAGTGCTCAGATGACAGTAGCTTCTGGGAAAGGTGCAAGTTGCAATAAACTGTGATGCCAAGCGCTAAGGATACATGCTATCCAGTCACAGCAGATGAAACTTTTTTTACTAGCAAACATCACTGTTAGACTTTTTTAGGTTCAATGATTCCACGGCGTGTAGATGTTATGGTGTCATGGCCTTGGCGGAGGTTTGCACTCTCCGAGTGCTTCTAGTTTCCATATAATATGAGATGGGGAAACATTTCCAAATGCATTCATGATGCCAGGCTGGTGTACAAACCCCAGTGATGAGTCGTACCTCCAAAGCAATCTGAGCAGCCAGACTGAGAAGATTTGAAGCAGCATGCTCAGATACGAGCAGTCTGGCCTCACTGGCCACAGGATGTCTGGCCAGAAGCCCCATGGCATTTACTGCTTCTGCAGCTAGAATAAATATAAAAGTTATCAAACGCTTCACAAGACAGAGCACACGATGCACACACAATGTGCCTAAACAGAACTGATTGTACGTACCTTTCTCTGCGTGATTCCCCTGAACTGCAATCATGTAAACACTGAACTGAGTGAAAATGCTGTCAGGATCACATCTCTCTGCCTCCTTAACTGCTTCTTTGGCCTGATAAGCACAACTTTTCTCATCCATGCAAATGCACTACACATGCATAAACTCTGCATACTATTGTGGTTTGTGATGCACAAGCCATAAGACCACCATAACAATTAAAAATGTTGTACCTTTTCCAGCTGCTTTAGCTGCAGGAAGCAGGAAGCTCTGTTCCTCTGCAATTTGGCTAAATTGGGCTCCATCTGACCTGCCTTGAAGAAATTCAGGGAGTAGTTGTACCACTGCACAGCCTCAGAATACTTCTTGGCCTTGAAAAGGAGACAGAGACTGAATATAGTCGTACTTTGCTCTACCGCATTTATCTATTCTATGTATTCACGGGGGGTGGGCAAACTAACTACTAACTAACTTCCAAACTAACTCTGAGGTCTGAGGCCAGATATTTGATCAACAGTAGGACTATTCCTGATAGAAACATGAATTCTCACACAGACCAAAGAAACAACAGAAAATAGGGTGTTTTTTGGTGTACCTCAAAGTATTTAGCAGCTTTATCCCACAGCAAGACATGTAGATTATTGAGGGCCTGAGGACTCAGCAGTTTACCTGTATAATGGCCTGAAGGCAAACGGTAATCAGACAAAATTACAGTGAGATTACAGTGAATTTATTATATTTGTATTTTCAGGTTCAGGTAACTTTATTTGTACCCGTAGGTAGATTTGGCTTGCAGCAACAGAAAACAGAAAAAAGGTGTCCATGTAGTCAACACAACAAACAACACAATAAAAACACTAAAAATACTAACAAAGACATACACAAAACAAGTTAACAAACACCACCAAGGACTCACAACCTTAAAACCACTAAAAGATGGTCAGCTTAAAACTAGTGGTGCAAAGGGCAAATAAATAAATAAGTATAGAAATATCTAAATATAAGCATATGCAAACCTACTAAGATTTGTTCAGGTTGCACAATTGCTGCTGAGACAAACTACTCCTGTAGCGTTTTGTTCTACACCTTGGGACTCTAAACCTACGGCCAGAAGGTAGAAGCTGAAATTCATTAGCCAGGGGGTGGGAGTCATCAACTATAATGCAGTTGGTTATCCGCTGTAACTGTTTAGTGTACAGGGACTCTAAACTCAGCTGCGATTCACCAATCAACCGACTGGACCATTTAATGATCTGACTCAGTCTGTTCCTATCCTTCAATGTCAAACTGCCAAACCATGCCATCAAAGAAAAAGCTAAAACAGATTCAGTAAAAGCACGATAAAATAGTGTTAACATGGTTCGGTCAATGTGAAAATACGACAGTTTCCTGAGACAGAACAAGCGCTGATGTCCCTTCCTACACACCGCCTCACAGTTTGCCTCAAACTTCAGCGAGTCATCAATAATAGTCCCAAGGTATTTATAAGTTTTCACAATTCCAAATGGTTGACCATTCATTGTTGTGTTGCCAGGTGTGCTACATCAATTTATCTATAATTATTTGTCTTTATTAAAGATACAGTGTGTAGGCTTTAATAACATTTAGTGATGAGGTTGCGCACTGTGTTATGCCGTCACTGGTCACAGGTTTGCTAAGAAACACCTGTAAATCCTGCACACTGTAGCTTTAAGAATAGAGTTTTGTAAAAAAAAAAAAAAAAAAATCCTCAAATAGAAAGAGAGGTACCAGTGATGATATCCTCTATCTTCTGTTTGCCCAACAGCTCTTTGCCTTTCTGCAGCAGAAGCTCAACATGCAGCACAAGAGCTGTTCCCAGGTCAGGGGATGACTCAAAGTGCTGACACACGCCTTTCAGAAACTCAAATCCCAGCATTTCCCTAAAAAAAAAAAAAAAAAAGACAGCATTCAAAACTAAACAGAATGATAATGTGAATGATAATGAATGATGATAATGACAATGTAAAAAGTGTTTTGAGATTTTTGCAAATTTATTAAAAATAAAAAACTAAAATCACATGTACATAAACATTCACACCCATTGCTCAAAACTTTGTTGATGCACAGTTTTAATAAATTTGCAAAAAAAAAAAAAAAGTTAAAAACCTTTTTCATCTTGTCATAGAATTTTGAGGGGGAAAATTAATTTACACCATTTTGTGCCACACCTAAGTTTTACCTGTCTTGAGACATGAGCAGTTTCACTGTGCTCAAACAAACCTCAAGAGAAATCTGACATTCAAACATCTCATGAAGTCCTGGCAAAGAGAGAGAGGGGGGGGGGGAGGAGGGGGAGTTTTATCTTCTGCATTTAAGCTGCTTTTTCCCTAAATGTTCCTCCAAAGTTGCCCACAAGCACAAAGTAAGACTTTCAAATGATGCAGTACAGCCAGACGTGTACTGGTTGTGACTGACCCATTACATACAGACCTAAAACATAAGATGGAAAAACAAATCATTATTTTGTTGCTTCATGAACATCAATGTTTTGTTCTGCAGTATGAAGGACTCAAATTTGCAGCATTCCATGCATAAGCCTGCTTTTCTAACTTTTAGGCACCTGCTGCCTGCGCTAATTAATTCCATGTAAATTATTCAGTAAGGTCTGGTAATAACTAACCTGCTCTGATATCATCATCTATGGCACTGGCTCTCAGGAGTATTCTGATCTTCAGATAAACCCCAGAAGCGCTTGCACATTCCTGTCAAATTGTACAATGTATCTAGCATCTGAAACATTTACTTTTTTGTTGTTGTTGTTGTTATTGTGCCAAAATTTAAATCAAAGTAAAAGTGATTCTACCTTGTTGGCTAAGCTCACAGCATTAAGTGCCTTGTCCTGAAATTTCTGACAATCCCACTCTAGATAAACAGTGGCAAGGAGCCTCAAAACCTTGGCCTAAAATGAGGGAAATAGAAAAACAGAAACAAAGCTGAGTTTTTTTGTTTTGTTTTGTTTTTTTTATTTTGTGATACCTGTGCTTTTTATATTGACAGACTGTATGTCATTCACTTACCTGGACCTCAGAGCCAGGAGCATATTTCACATACATCTTCCCAATGTCATAGCTCTGACTGCAAAATAAAGAAATCCTTTTTGTTCCCCCTCCATACTCAATTTTTTTTTCTCAGCAATTTAGATGTAATATGTTATTTACCTCAGCCAGAATGAACTGTCTTCAAACATTTTCTGATTGTAAAAATCAACTCCAAAGTTGTAGCACATCAGGGAGAGATATGCAGTCTGTAAAAAATAAAAATAATAACAAAAATCCACCTGTCAGTCAACATGCTCAACATTCCAAGAAAATATAAATTAAATAAAAATGTAAAACTGTACTTCTTTGGGTAGCCGCAGCAGCATGTCTTTACATCGTTGCATACAGGCCACAGCCTCTTGGTTCTTCCCTTGACTTATTGCCTGTAAAGCAGCTGAGAATTCTTATAAAACGTCAGCAAACAACATGAATTTATATGCCTGTTAGCAGAGGATGAATTTTCCCCCATCATTGTTTCTTCAGTTCACATTTTAGCTGTCTCACACTTCACACTACAAGTCTGTCAGAACAGCACTTTCTTAGCTGACAAATATCACAAGAACAAATATACACGTTGAAAGTGTTGAATGTGCCACAGCTCACCGATTCTGCCTGGAATGAGAAAACTCGAAGCAGTTCCTTCTCTACGTCCCCTTTGGATGAGTTGGTGTCGGCTGCTCCAAGTCCTCTGGATGTTAGGTGGTTGTACAGGCTTTCCAGGCTCTGGGAATGTTGTAGAAATGCATTAAGACTGCATCATATCTCAATGTACTCAAAGCATAAACATTTTTTTGTCCTCTGTCTTTACCTTGACAGCAAACCTGAAGAAGTTATCTGCCATTTGGGGATTTTTGCAGTCCAACCAGGTGCGTCCTGTTTTAGTGGCCATCTGTATAGTTTAAACATTCACATGTACAGTCTTTTACCTCATGAAGTGGTCATATCAGTGCTCTCACAGGACTGGCCACAGTGCATTTTACCAAGAGTTGCTTGCGGATGACTCCCTCTGGTGGATTTTCAGGTACACAGCAGCACAGCAGACTGCATGCCACATGACGCACTGAAAAGATGATGAGAAACTGTGAATGTGCTTTGAAACAACAGCCATCAATATGTGTCAATATATCAGATGATATATTGCCATTTATATTTACCTCCGCCAAGGAGGTTATGTTTTCAGTCGAGTTTGTTTGTTTGTCTGTCTGTTTATCAGCAGGATAATTCAATAGGTTTTGAACAGATTTTGATGAAATTTTGTGGAGTGGTTGGAAATGACAAGAGGAACAAGTGATTAAATTTTAGTGGTGATCCGGATCACGATCTGGATCCAGGAATTTTTTAAAGGATTCTTCACCATTGCAGGATAGGGGGAATTTTGACATTCTAGTTTCTAACTCCACAAAAACAAGGCAGCAAGGCTTGAAAAAAATTAGGGTGTAACATAGTCAAATGTTTTATCAAACAACAAAGTTTGGTGATGATCAGATCTGGATTCCGGATCTGGTGATCCAGAATATGCAAAAATATAGGTAAAATAGAAAATGTGTCAGTGTGAGGTGACAAATGAAGCTAGAGATGCACAACTAACACCACATTGTAGCTGAATCTGTACTGATTCAGAAAGGTGTCATCAGATTTGATGTAGCTTCAAATGTTATGGAGCTAGATCCAGAAGAAAACCGCCATTATCGAAAAATTGTTTTTATACAATAACCTTTGAACTAATAAAGACATAAAAGTGATTCCAAGTTCTAGTGGTATGTTTTCATGGTCAAGGATGTCAAATATAAAGGAAAGAAAAGTGTATGTATCATAGTTTTGGTTGTAACACTGAATTGTTGAACAGATCACTGTGCCAAGGAGGGAATCTCTTTAGGGTCAGTGACCCTATGGCCTTGTGTAGCACATGCAACACTTAAAAAAATAGTTATATTTCAGAATTTACTGTTGTTTATTTAGAGAAGTGTTTCATAAATGTTAAAAAAATTCATATGTTTGAAGTTTAGTTGAATAATAAATTGAGTTTTGTCTCTTATTTGTTTTTGTCTATAAGCACATGCAATATCAATATCATGCTCAGATGACAGTATCTTCTGGGAAAGGTGCAAGTTGCAATAACTGTGATGCCAAGCGCTAAGGATACATGCTATCTAGTCACAGCAGATGAAACTTATGAGCAAACATCACTGTAGACTTTTTTAGGTTCAATGATTCCACAGGGTGTAGATGTTATGGCGTCAGTGACCCCATGGCCTTGGCGGAGGTTTGCACTCTCCGAGTGCTTCTAGGTTTATTATGTCTACATATTAAAGTAATTAAATATACCTTTGGCTTTCTGATCTTTACTTATGCTGGTGCCCACGTTCTTTGTAACTGCCCAATTCCACAGCTGGATGGCACATTCCTCAAAACTGTGATATAAGCAAGAAAGAACAAGTACGGACACAACCTGCAAATTTGACCAAACTATAGAGCATATACAGATGGCATAATGTTGTAATAAATGTAGATTACACCGACCTATACAGACGAAATTTTAGATCAGTTATCTTATGTAAGACTCATCACTTTACAGTGATTGTAACAATATCATGATAGTGTCAGAATGCAGTTTTACACCAAACCCTACATATGGACTACTGTAGGAGAAGTGGGGGAAAAGTGTAAGCGGTATAGCAAGACTTTTAAATATTTTTGTGTATTTACAAATGGTGGTTGACCTCCTTAAAGTTAATATTGACTGAATTTATCTTTAGTTGTGTTAGTTCTGCAATAAGATCTGCAGGCTGTACTAATGCTCATTACAAGTACCTGTGGGTCCATTGTTTTTGAAAAGATCATGTAGGCCAGAGACTTGAGAAAAAAGTTCCTCTATCACCTCATCATAATCTGACTGCTGGTTCTGGAGGAGGGTGTCAATTAGACCTAGGTATGAACAAATGCAAGTCAAGACATACTGAGAAAACAAAAAGACACATCTGTTATTCACTCATTCACAGCTGTTCAATATAGTATTAGCATGCATGTAACGCACAACAATATATATATTTTTTAGACATAATTCAAACATGCATCGGTTGCTTTTACTGTGACAGACAAGACAAGAAACATTACATGCTCTTCACAGCACTAGAGTACTGTGCACAACTTTAGAAAACAGCAAAAAAAAACTGCTACATATCTAATAGCTATAATAACAGACTGGCTATTCTTATATCCTCTGTAATCACTAACCAATTTTCTATTCTTATAACTTCCCATCGTGCATGTAGGCGAATGGAGGTACGCAAGATTAGCCCACCACATGGAGGTTATGGCAGATCTGTACATGGAATGAACGATTTTGACCATGATGACAAATAGGGTTTGCAAAAGCGTGAAGCCACACCATCGCCCAACAAACGATCGTTGCCATTTCGAATTCCGGAGTGTCAGTCAGTTGTCACTGTGCAAATGGATCACTGACAAGGCATCAGTTCAATCGGCAGTTTGAAAGTGGCACGAAACAAATTGAGAACTTGAGTGCATGTTTCTCTTTGATGCTTGTTCTCACATTGTTCTCCGCTGTAAGAATGCTTGGCGAAAGGTTCAAGTCGCTAATGAACAAGAAACACTGATAAAGGTGTTCCCAGTGACATGTATTTATGGAGTTTAGACATATTTTTATAATTGTACATTCATTCATTTTCTACCCTTCGGCAGCAGAACAAGCAGCCCATCTCACACTTTCCTGTCCTCAGCCAAGTCCCTGGGGGATCCTGAGGCATTCCCAAGCCAGCTGCTTGTCCTGCATCTTCCCTGTGGTCTCCTCCCAGTTGGACGTGGCTGGAAGACATCCTTAGAGAGACATCTAGAGGGTATCCTCACCAGATGCCCAACCCACCTCAGCTGCCTCCTTTCAATGTGAAGAACCAGCGGTTCTACTTCAAATCTCCTCCCGGATAGTCGAGCTTCTCATCCTGTCGCACAGATACAAGACTGAGTAATTTCATTTTCACTCCTTGTGTCTGCAACCTTGTTCTTTCAGTCATTACCCAAAGCTCATGGCCATACATGAGGATGATGATACGAGTGTAAAGCTACTGGTAAATTGAGAGTCGGGCCTTCCGGGTCAGCTCCTTCAAAACCATGACGGACTAATGCAGCGTCCGTAAAACATCATATGTAGCCCCAATCAGTCTATTGAGCTCACACTTCAACTTACCCCCACTCATGAACAAGACCAAGTACTTAAACTCCTCCACTTGGCAATAAGTCTCCCCTGATGCTGCGTGGACAATCCACCCTCTTCCGACATAAGACCATGGTTTCAAATTTGTAGGTGCTGTTTCTCATCCCAGTCACTTCAGACTTGGCCTCAAACCTGCCCAGTGCGCACTGGAAATCACTGTCTGATGAAGCCAACAGAAAGACATCATCCAGAGGTGGGACAACGTCAGTGTCAAGTCATCAATCTGCAAGTCCCAAGTCGAGTCTCAAGTCAGGTTACAAACAATTGGTGGTCATTATGACTTGAAATTTGACTTGGGACTTGCTGATTCATGACTTGAGAGTGACTTGATGTGACTTCATCCCCCTCTGACATCATCATATGATGTAAATTTGTGTTCTCCCACTGTGCCAATGCTGAAGAATTGGGACATAAAAAGCCTTTTTAATCAGTTGTGGTGGAATCACAATATCTACACTCTGCATGTACAGTCCACAGCTACACAAGCGGACTGGAAGCCGTAAGAATAGAAAGTCGCTGAACGATTGCGATGACTGTAACAAAAGCCACTTCGATAATGATATTTATAATAAGCTGTCATAACTATACACCTAACTATTGAACTAAATATCAGTTCAATAAGTTAATAATTAGTTAACTTATTAACACAATAATTTAATAAAAAATGCAAAAATTAAATGCCAAAATTTTCACATTAGTTGTGTTTCTGTGCAGTGGCTAATTAGCTAATTATTTCAGGTGTTTATTTCTCCCTCATAGGACCACCTGTGTTGTTTTAAAATCATAACCTTGCCAAACCGTTGTTAATTACATTACAGGTAACTAGCTTTCAATCTGTATTATCTTATCCCTCTAACAGTAGTTGTAACTAGTTATCAAGCAAAGTGCGAACTTGTGCTTATGCTACGCTAGCTGCTACCCTCTAGCAAAGCTAACACAAGCTAACGAGTAACATTTGTGAGCAAGATTAGTTTATGAGTACGATCTCGTTTACGTTATTTGGTATGACAAAGCCCAGACAACGAAAACTGATACTTACGTTTCATAGTTGACGTAAACAGCTCCATTTTATTTCTCCCAGAAGTAAAAATAATTTGTAGCTTTGTGGAGTCACATATGACAACTGGCTAACTAATCATTCAGAAAAGAACAACAAAAACAAAAAAAGTAGGAAACCTGAATAATAGTTAGCTAAATGTGTCAATTTATATATATATATATATATATATATATATATATATATATATATATATATATATATATATATATATATATATATATATACACTGTATGTCATTGCTTAATAATGGTTTAACATCCAGGGGCCCTATCTTGACTCAAATGCATAATGAAAAGCACATGACATGAGTGCATTTGGTGTATGTTCAACTCCACTTGCAATTTACAATACATGACATGTATTCTGAGCACAAACTAAAGCCAGCATCACTTTGGGTGACCTGTTGCAAAATAGTGCTTAATTAATTAATTGGAAATCTGGTCAGAACTGTAATGTTTGTAGTATTTTGGTAACACAAGCACCATTGCATGCTCCCTGACCTGATCTGATCTTTGTTGGGCTGTGTTGGAGAATGCAACTCCACCTGACCTGGTTACCAGTGCATTTGGATTCTGTCGAGCCATTATGGGCATGTTCAAAATCCCATAGTCACTGTGTCACATCGGCTTGGATCGGTTCATCTAAATCAGATCTCCACAGATGAGTGCAAGAATAAAGTTTGAGCTGTGTCGTTTAGTAGATAGTGACACTTGGGTGGGCTGCATTGTATGCTCCTTTTTGCCAAGTAGAACATACTGCACAACATAGTAAGACTGGAAGCACCAGGATCCAGAGGACTTGAACTTTTGTTCTCCTCCAAAGATGTCAGCATCACCAAGCACCTCTGTCCAGCAACCTCATGACCCCATGAGCTCCTCCTCAGCATGTTTCCATCGAAAAGGCCGAAGTCCTCCATATATGTAATTGTCGCTGCTCAGAAGAGTCAATCTGAGTCTCAATCCAGGTCCATCACAAACCTAGATTTCTCATTCAGCTTCTAAAGCAGTGCAAATGCCTGAAGCCAATGAGATACAACAAATCCAGCAACAACAGCACAATGCAGAGATGAGGCAGGATGACTGGGTACCATTTAAACAAGTTTTATTATTTTTCTGCCATATATCAACTATATTCTAGAGTTACTGTTCCAGCAACACAAAATGAAAACAGGGAACACAACACTCTCTGTGGACCTACTACTTTCATGTCAGATTTGATGCATGATGGCTTTCTAGAAGACCTCAACTTTTCCAGCCAGAGGGCAGACTTCTGTCTACTCTCCTGGCTTGTAGACAAACTATTTTTAAAAAGTTTTTGTCATGCTCGAGTTTCACAATATAATGGGATATACATCTAAATTTGCCAACCAACAGTTGGCTCGCAAAATTATATTTCTGTGTTCCAAAATTGCAAGATGAATAGTGTCTGGAGACTGCAGCTTTTTTTTTTAATCATTTGATCAACAGGACAAAATGGGCTGGAAATCCCCCCCCCCCCCCCCCCAGACTCCTAAATTGATAAAAGACTCTTTTTTTTGTTGTTGTTACTGGTTCATTTACTCAAAGGGATGGGTGCATACTGTCTACTTAGACCCAGTTGGTCTGTGTTTGTAAAACCAAATTCTACATAAAACATTTTAACCTACCCCTCAGTCTCTCAGTTAGCAACTTCCAGCAATTGTTTGTCGGGAGACTTATCTGTAGCTCCGCTGGCCCAGCGGGAATGTCTTGTGTTGTTGCATTGTATGTTGTTGACACAGCAGTTGCATTTCAAGCTACACTCTCACAGGGTTCCCTCACTCTTTTTAAAACACGTCCTGGTAGGACATCATCTGTAATAACTAACGTGGCACATTGTGATTTGCACAATGTGCTTTTCTTGAGCCAAACCAACCAGTGTGACATCACACACAGTACAACAGGGCAGCACTCAGCAATATTTTGAAGGCACAGGCCTAAGCTGTGTGTGTGTGTGGTGTGTGTGTGTGTGTGTGTGTGTGTGTGTGTGTGTGTGTGTGTGTGTGTGTGTGTGTGTGTGTGTGTGTGTGTGTGTGTGTGTGTGTGTGTGTGTGTGTGTGTGTGTGTGTGTGTGTGTGTCAGCATTTTGTGGCACACGCATTTCGATGTTCCACTTAACTCATTTAAAGAAAGAAAACAAAAAGTGGAAGTTACTCTTAAGGTTACTCTTAATGACTGTTACAGCTGTCATATTGTACAAACTACTTCCTATCAAAAATTACTCATTAAATATGGTTGTGCTTTTGCATAAAACATACTCTGTCTCCTATGACTGTATTTACATAAAAATAACTTATTTCAATTTGTGTTAAAATTCACACTATTTAATATAATTTACACTGTTCTAGATTAACATTGCTCTTCAGATAGTTACAATATTGCCTGCTTAGAGTATTGCTCTATGTGGCTTTTGAAAGTGTACTTTCAACACTGTATAGAGTACTTTAACACTGTTCTGATGCAAAAGTATAACTGTTGTGGCATAAAGGAATAGCATGCACAGATAATAGATTTGTGCTCACAAACACCTGGTTATGGGGCAAATCAAATCAAATCAATTTTATTTATATAGCGCCAAATCACAACAAACAGTTGCCCCAAGGCGCTTTATATTGTAAGGCAAAGCCATACAATAATTACGGAAAAACCCCAACGGTCAAAACGACCCCCTGTGAGCAAGCACTTGGCGACAGTGGGAAGGAAAAACTCCCTTTAACAGGAAGAAACCTCCAGCAGAACCAGGCTCAGGGAGGGGCAGTCTTCTGCTGGGACTGGTTGGGGCTGAGGGAGAGAATCAGGGAAAAGACATGCTGTGGAGGGGAGCAGAGATCAATCACTAATGATTAAATGCAGAGTGGTGCATATAGAGCAAAAAGAGAAAGAAACACTCAGTGCATCATGGGAACCCCCCAGCAGTCTAAGTCTATAGCAGCATAACTAAGGGATGGTTCAGGGTCACCTGATCCAGCCCTAACTATAAGCTTTAGCAAAAAGGAAAGTTTTAAGCCTAATCTTAAAAGTAGAGAGGGTGTCTGTCTCCCTGATCCGAATTGGGAGCTGGTTCCACAGGAGAGGAGCCTGAAAGCTGAAGGCTCTGCCTCCCATTCTACTCTTACAAACCCTAGGAACTACAAGTAAGCCTGCAGTCTGAGAGCGAAGCGCTCTATTGGGGTGATATGGTACTATGAGGTCCCTAAGATAAGATGGGACCTGATTATTCAAAACCTTATAAGTAAGAAGAAGAATTTTAAATTCTATTCTAGAATTAACAGGAAGCCAATGAAGAGAAGTCAATATGGGTGAGATATGCTCTCTCCTTTTAGTCCCTGTCAGTACTCTAGCTGCAGCATTTTGAATTAACTGAAGGCTTTTCAGGGAACTTTTAGGACAACCTGATAATAATGAATTACAATAGTCCAGCCTAGAGGAAATAAATGCATGAATTAGTTTTTCAGCATCACTCTGAGACAAGACCTTTCTGATTTTAGAGATATTGCGCAAATGCAAAAAAGCAGTCCTACATATTTGTTTAATATGCGTATTGAATGACATATCCTGATCAAAAATGACTCCAAGATTTCTCACAGTATTACTAGAGGTCAGGGTAATGCCATCCAGAGTAAGGATCTGGTTAGACACCATGTTTCTAAGATTTGTGGGGCCAAGTACAATAACTTCAGTTTTATCTGAGTTTAAAAGCAGGAAATTAGAGGTCATCCATGTCTTTATCTCTGTAAGACAATCCTGCAGTTTAGCTAATTGGTGTGTGTCCTCTGGCTACACACTGGACACAGTGAAATCTCACTGCATTCTCATTTGAGAATGACACGCCCACTGAGCTGATCTGTGCTGTGTGACACGCCCACTGAGCCGATCTGTGCTGCGTGACACGCCCACTGAGTCCATCTGTGCTGCGTGACACGCCCACTGAGTCCATCTGTGCTGCGTGACACGCCCACTGAGCCCATCTGTGCTGTGTGAGTGTGACACGCCCACTGAGCCCATCTGTGCTGTGTGACATGCCCACTGAGTCCATCTGTGCTGTGTGATACTCCCACTGAGTTGATCTGTGGTATGTGACACGCCCGCTGAGCCGATCTGTGCTGTGTGACACGCCCACTGAGTCCATCTGTGCTGTGTGACACGCCCACTGAGCCGATCTGTGCTGTGTGACACGCCCACTGAGTCCATCTGTGCTGTGTGATACTCCCACTGAGTTGATCTGTGGTATGTGACACGGCCACTGGCCGATCTGTGCTGTGTGACACGCCCACTAAGCTGATCTGTGCTGTGTGACACGCCCACTAAGCTGATCTGTGCCACGCCCAAACGCCTGTGGTGAATGAACACTTGAAACCTGAACACCCCATGACCCAATCCCGGATAAGCAGTTGAAGATGTATGTATGTATGTAAATCTGAAGAAGTTACCAAAACTAAAAAAAGAAGTAATTCTCAAATGTTTTCATAAATAACAAGTTACATGAACTTTAGTCAACTCAAAACTCAAAGCATATTTTTAAGTGAAACAAACATGGCCAATTTCAATTAAATCAATTTAAATGGGTATAATAATGTCCTAAAAAGTTTCAGTATGTTGCACTGCAATTAAACAGTCAGGTTTTGAGTCAATGATCCTCTGGTTTATGAGCAACCTGTTTTAACAAAGCATGTTTCCCATGTTTTAACCATAAAAGGTATACGAATATGCTGGACAAAGCTTGCATGACATCACCCACTAATTTTCTGTAGAGACCCGGTGTCCCGTCGAGATGAGGTGAACGTCGAGATGAGGTGCGTCGCGCTACTGCGCATGCGTGTGCATGTGCACATTGCTCTACCCCGGACTTGAAGACGTCACGCGTCGAGATGAGGTGCCTCGTGCAACTGCACATGTGGAGATGATGTAACTTGCTCAACGTGCAACTGCGCATTTGCATTTTGTTTTTTAGTTTTTGTTTTTTCCATGAAGAGACAAAATCAATTCTGTATATTTATGTGTATGTGACAATACACCCTACTCAGTAAAGACATGGCACAGCCTACATTAACTATATCAATGATCATTCATTGATAAATTCTTATTTAGCCTTTTTATTCTTGGCACTTTACCTATAATATATAGACCTACTACGTCAGGAGTTCTTACATTTGTAAAGTAATTTGCCTGTAAAAATAAACCACCCAGAGTTAAGAGGAGTCAAAGTTTTTTTTATTTTTTTTTATTAATTGTATTCAGTGTATTTATAGCCTAGTAAGTACATCATTTTCTGTATTTTACGTTACGAACATAAATGTATATATATGTATATTTTGCCAGTCGAAATAAGCTACCTCCAGGTTAAAAATACTTATCGTTTTATAGTGAGTAGATTTTATACATTACTACGCTCGGATGAACAATTTATACATTTACTTGCCCATCAACACTGTTTGCATACAACATTAGACGTGCATTTCACTCTGCCTCAATACTGCAACAGATGATCAGCTAGAACGTTTCACCGCACATCAAAAGTAAGTCCTTCGGCTGCTCTCTTGTTAGCACTCAGGGTCGCCACAGCAAATCCGAGGTGGATCTGCATGTTGGATTGGCACAAGTTTTATGCCGGATGCCCTTCCTGACGCAACTCCACATTACATTACACATCACATTACATCACCACGCATCAAGCCGTATTACTCCAGGTGATTGTAATAAAAAAACTCCAAACAGACACCACAACAACACAACAGTGAATGGCTGCAGCACTAAAAGGACTGCATGGTAAATGGACTGTATTTATATAGCACTTTTCCATCTGCATCAGATGCTCAAAGCACTTACAATAATGTCTCACATTCACCCCAATGTCAGGATGCTGCCATTCAAGGCGCTCAGCGGAGTCTGTGTTACAGTCTGAGGCAATGAGAGGAGGAGTCACTGAACTCAGCAGCTGTCACTCATAGCAACCACAACAACAATTATACAGAACTTTATTGCTTAAAACATCTTAAACTAAGAAATTAGAAAAAAATTCACCCCCTGTACAGTTGTCATAGAGGCGAAAAGTATAGAGTCCAAAACCATTTTTCTGTACAAGGCTGTAAACATGTTTATTTCTGCTCTAAAGTTGGAGTCCTACAGGGAAGTGCTCTGTTTTGGATCCAGCCTCAAGCAGCCAGTCAAGGAACTAAAAAAAAAAAAAAAAAAGAAAGAAAGAAAGACTTCCAGTTTATGGCCAAAATTCAGTGTCAAGTGTTGCTGCTTTGTTTTAACAAAGCATGTTCTCAAACTGGACAGTCGTTGGATGAAGTATTGGTGAGCAAGAAATCTCCTTAAAAAATCATTAAACCAGAAAGCTCTCAGAACCCAACACCATTAAGAAATGCTGTACACTCAAAAATATATGAATGAAATCCTCACTGGATGAGCTCAGGGGCAGCACAGTGCAGTTAGCACTGTTACCTCATAGTGAGTATGTCCCAGGTTTGCTTCTGACCTCTCTGTCCTGTGTGGACTTTGCATGTTTGCATGGATTCCCTCCTGGTGCTCTGGCTTCCTCCCACTTCCAAAGAGTTGCAGGTTAGGTGAATTGGTGACTTTAAATTGGCCGTAGGTGTGAGTGTGAGTGAGTTTGTCTGTTTAGACACTCCTTAAAAAAAATGCTTCATGGGGTTTGTCTGCGTAACTTAAATCGAAGAGTATTTTCAGCATGACAAAAAATAAGGAGTTGCATGTTTGATCGTAAAACTAAAATTGCAAAATGTCATTTATTCTGACAGGCGGCACGGTGGTTAGCACTGTTGCCTCACAACAAGAAGGTCATGGGATCACTTCCCACCTGGTCATTTCTGTGTGGAGTTTGTTTGTTCTCTCCATATTCACGTGGGTTCTCTCTAGGTGCTCCTGCTTCCTCCCACATCCAAAAACATGCAGGTTTGGTGAACTGGAAACTTTAAATTGTCCGTAGGTGTGTGTGTGGGCGTGAATGTGTATGTCCATATGTGGCCCTGAGACAGACTGGCATCTTATCGAGGGTGTACCTTGTCTCACGCCCTATGACTGCTGGGATAGACTCCAACTCCCCCACTGCCTGTGACCCTTAATTGCAGTATGCGAGTATGGAAAATGGATGGATGTTTGAATTGGGGTCACGTAATTTTTATGGTAATAATGTACAGAATTTAACTGAGTTCATGAAATGAGTCTTTTTTTAATGTAGCAATTTTGTCTTGCAGTATTATTTGAACAGTATGTTTTGTGCTTAAAATTAACTTATATATAAACTTAAATACTGTAATTAGAAACAACTGAAAATATGATGATTTAATCTCTCTTTAATATTTCTGCATTCACATATTGAAGTAATATGATATATTTAAATATTATTAATAATAATATAACTCAACAAAAATATAAATGCAACACTTTTGGTTTTGCTCCCATTTTGTATGAGATGAACTCAAAGATCTAAAACTTTTTCCACATACACAATATCACCATTTCCCTCAAATATTGTTCACAAACCAGTCTAAATCTGTGATAGTGAGCACTTCTCCTTTGCTGAGATAATCCATGCCACCTCACAGGTGTGCCATATCAAGATGCTGATTAGACACCATGATTAGTGCACAGGTGTGCCTTAGACTGCCCACAATAAAAGGCCACTCTGAAAGGTGCAGTTTTATCACACAGCACAATACCACAGATGTCGCACGATTTGAGGGAGCGTGCAGTTGGCATGCTGACAGCAGGAATGTCAACCAGAGCTGTTGCTGGTGTATTGAATGTTCATTTCTCTACCATAAGCCATCTCCAAAGGCGTTTCAGAGAATTTGGCAGTACATCCAACCAGCCTCACAACCGCAGACCACGTGTAACCACACCAGCCCAGGACCTCCACATTCAGCATGTTCACCTCCAAGATCGTCTGAGACCAGCCACTCGGACAGCTGCTGAAACAATCGGTTTGTATAACCAAAGAATTTCTGCACAAACTGTCAGAAACCGTCTCAGGGAAGCTCGTCTGCATGCTCGTCATCCTCATCGGGGTCTCGACCTGACTCCAGTTCGTCGTCGTAACCGACTTGAGTGGGCAAATGCTCACATTCGCTGGCATTTGGCAAGTTGGAGAGGTGTTCTCTTCACGGATGAATCCCGGTTCACACTGTCCAGGGCAGATGGCAGACAGCATGTGTGGCGTTGTGTGGGTGAGCGGTTTTTTGATGTCAATGTTGTGGATCGAGTGGCCCATGGTGGCGGTGGGGTTATGGTATGGGCAGGCGTCTGTTATGGACGAAGAACACAGGTGCATTTTATTGATGGCATTTTGAATGCACAGAGATACCGTGACGAGATCCTGAGGCCCATTGTTGTGCCATACATCAAAGAACATCACCTCATGTTGCAGCAGGATAATGCACGGCCCCATGTTGCAAGGATCTGTACACAATTCTTGGAAGCTGAAAATGTCCCAGTTCTTGCATGGCCGGCACACTCACCGGACATGTCACTCATTGAGCATGTTTGGGATGCTCTGGACCGGCGTATACGACAGCGTGTACCAGTTCCTGCCAATATCCAGCAACTTCGCACAGCCATTGAAGAGGAGTGAACCAACATTCCACAGGCCACAATTGACAACCTGATCAACTCTATGCGAAGGAGATGTGTTGCACTGCATGAGGCAAATGGTGGTCACACCAGATACTGACTGGTATCCCCCCCAATAAAACAAAACTGCACCTTTCAGAGTGGCCTTTTATTGTGGACAGTCTAAGGCACACCTGTGCACTAATCATGGTGTCTAATCAGTATCTTGATATGGCACACCTGTGAGGTGGGATGGATTATCTCAGCAAAGGAAAAGTGCTCACTATCACAGATTTAAACTGGTTTGTGAACAATATTTGAGGGAAATGGTGATATTGTGTATGTGGAAAAAGTTTTAGATCTTTGAGTTCATTTCATACAAAATGGGAGCAAAACCAAAAGTGTTGCATTTATATTTTTGTTGAGTGTATAATAATAATAAATAATAATAATAATATTTAAATATTATATAAATATTTGAGTTATAATAACTTATCTTTACGTGCATAAAAACGTCAAAAAATGTATAATCAGTTACTTTTTGGTTGTTTCTGACATCTTATTCAGGTTTACAGTGGAAGAAATCTGTGTTCTGAACATGGTTTGGTCATAAGTTGTCATTGTTTGAGGTCTTATCAACTTCTTCCCTTGTGCTCATGTCATATTTCTTTTACTACAGGAATGGAAGAGTGGTTTTCTTCTAGTAGTTCCACTTGTATTGGACCTCATCCCAGACGTGCCGGCACACATCACGTCCCCGACACCTTGCTTGTTAAAACCCTACACAAGACGAAAAGTAAGAGCAGGATGTTCTTATTTACAGTTCTGAACATGCTGCTGGGATCTTCAACAGGACCCCCCCCCCCAAAAAAAATACAGTCTGGAGCACATCCACACACTGCGGGGTGTTACACCACAAACACAGGGAGACAACATTGATTATTTACAGTGATATAAAACAGTGTATCCTGTTTTTGAAGTAAAAAATAAATCCAGCAAATATTTATTCTACACAGCAAGAGTCTGTTATCACAGTGATTATTTACTGTTCATCCTTCTTCCTTTTTAGACAAGATACCAGCTGTGACCTTTAACCCCAGTCACTCAGGTTGATTCTATCAGACACAGAAAAGTCCAAATGTGCAGCCAGGAGCTCTCTTTTTAGATAGTTTATCTTATCACAAAGATCAGCAACATAATGATGATGTCAGTGCACATATGCTGATGTGATTAATGTGAATTTGGTTTAGTTCCTCACAGTGATAATTATTGTTTTATCATTTATTTCATAGTTTATATAGGTCAATACTGATCATCTTCCCTAAGTGATGTTTAAAAATTAAAAATCTTCTTTTTTAATCTTAGTTCCTCACACGCTTTTGTCCTCCCCAGTCGTGCGAAAACAGGAGATTGTCCCAAAAAGTGACGTTGCGCGCGTCCTTCCTCCGTGTCTCCATAAAACGTGCCTGACGCATTGAGCGATTGTGCACAGAGGGAGGAGAAACATTCCAAAGGACGCATGAAAGCACTGATTGATTTGACTCTGTGGTCACCGCCACACACACACATACACACACCAGTTAAAAACTTAAACGCCACTCACTGACTGTTTGCCTCCGATTCCGTTTCATTTGTGCGGCTGTTTGTGAGAGAGCACCTGCCTGGAGGATACAGCGGCACATCCTGCTCCACAGTGCGGATCTGGCGCAGGGCTGCGCAGGAGAGCTCCCCTGCGGAACGCGTCATGGGATACGCGAGAATCTCCGCTGCATTTTTCGTGCACACCTGAGGACTTTGTGGGTTCAAATCGCGTCTTTTTTCAAAGACACTGAAAGAACTCTGTAGAGTTAAGTTGAAACTTTATTCTTCTTCTTCTTTTTGGAATATAAGGCTGCTGACTCGGACTCTTGTTTCTCACGCACGGTTGGGATTTCGGTGAAGAGCTGCGGGGCGGCACGATGGTCCCATCAAACTGCATCAAACTGGTTCTTGTCATCTTATATTGTTCATCACTCACAAATGGTAAGGAATTATTTGTGCGGACAGATGTGTTATTTAGGCGCAGCTTTGCGCGTACTGAGGCAAAAATAGAATTTTACGCACAGTTTTGATTCTTGTCCTTTTCAATCAATGGCAGAATCGGTGCCTTTTGGATACATATTTGAAAGAAAATCCGGTCATTTTGTAATATTGTCTTCAATATAGTTATTATTCCGTTAAATTTTTGTGATGCCGTTATTATTATTATTATTATTTTAGTTTATTTTATTTACATAGTAAATTGAGACCAAATCCATGACTTTTGTTCCAATGCAAATATCCTGTGTGAAAGATTTGGAAAATATATTCTGTAAATATATGATAAATATATCAAGGTCTGTAAAAAAAAGTGCTAGTTAATTTAACCGCACACTCACAAATTATTATTTTCTGACATCTTACCCAGCATGGTCTTCTGGAAAAAGAAGAGGAACAAAGTATTCTATTATGATTTTAAAAAAAAAAAGGTTAACCAAAATTATCCTTATGGTGCCAATTTTACTTCAAAATTCAGTTACACTTCGCACTAAAACCACTGGGGGCAGTCTTGTCTTATTCTCTGTGTTCATTGTTTCGACAATCTCGATTGCAGAATTTATACTTGATATTGCAATTAATTTATTGATCCACTGTTTGCTTGTTTTTTTTTCTTTCTTCTTAAGTGTTGTTTTCTCAATTTAAAAAGTACTCAAAATGAGCTTTTACTGGCTTAAACAGAGTTTATTCCTCCAGTTGTTATCTGTGAGTTAGGAGGATTAAACATTTGGGAAGAAAGTGTATTTTTTTTTCTCCCCTGAAAACAAACATCTTCATTGTCTTCACAATAATAAGTCAGAGTATAAAAGGTGGATGTTCCTCCACCAGGTCGGGTGAGATACTGGGGGTTCTTCCTCATGATTTCAAAATAAACGGCCAATCCAAACACAGGAAATGCTCATTACAACCCCCCATATTATAAACACACATTCAGCCCACGCAGCATTGTCTACTATGCATTTAAGTTAGTTTCCTTCACTGCGTGTGGACGCACTGAGCGTGAGAAGGACACAAGGAGGAAGCGGACGTAGGGGCAGGAGGTGGCCTGGAATTGTTCTGGCAAGTAAACGTGTCACACTACCTGAGCAAAGATTCATTCCCGAAGCTCCTTGAGCTTATACTTGAGCCATGTCAAACTCCATCCACAAAACAATGGTCCGGCGGAAAGGAGGGGTGTGTTTGTGAAAGTGTGCTGTTGAATGGTGGAGCTATGAGTTACAGATGGAGCACTTGGTCTTCTTTTAAAACCGTGATGTGTAACAAGTCTCAGTGCTGCTCTTTTCCCTCAAGCCCTTTTCACCGTAAAGTCACTATACAGCGACTCCTCGCGCTACCTCTCTGTGTCCTTGGACAAGACACTTTGTGTGTTTCACATTTGGGATGATTGCTTCATAGTGTGCGCATACCCCCCCCCCATCCACACAAGGCCAGCTTTCATATTCTGTGCCGAGGTACACTTGCATCATCACACCTCATCTTGAATTACCCCCAAAAAATCTCAGAACTTTTGTAAGGGCCAGTCGTAACTGGTTTTTTCATCGGCAAGCATTTAATTTCAGAACAAAGATTCTTTCACTGTCACGACAGTCACGTAGTTAAACAGCAGTCCACTTCCTTGTTTTGATACAGTTTGCTTTCACACCATATGTGAGCTATGCTCGAGTACACATGAACTCCACTCAAGACCACCTTTTCAAGTGGAACCAGGTAGTTTCATTGATCTGTGCTCAAGTGCAACACACAGTGTTTACACTGTAGGACTTTGGTGTCAAGTGTACTCGGATATGGGCCTGAGTCCCTGGTGTGAAAGCTCCTTTAATCTGCATTCACTCAGTCCACCCAGCTGTAAAATCCTTACCTTTCTTGACTGGGGAAATAACCTGAGTTGGACTGGCGTCCTGTCCAGGGGGAGTCGTAGACTCAGGGAGTCGTAGACTCAGAGATAAGTAATGGCACCACTGGGCCTTGGGGCCTAGACTGGACTGCTTCATTTTCATTGTCATTTTGTAGAAATAAAAACTTGAAAATTATGTTTAGAATATAGCTTTATTGTGTACAATTTCTAACTTATTGCTGATTTTGAATCAAAGATAAGCACGTGTCAGGTAACACGCCAGTCTTTTGTGACATTTGATATCAATTTTAATGATATATAAATGCTAACACTATTATGACTGTATGTTTACTAAAATAACTGTACAGGTGATTTTGTTGTATTTAATACTCAGCAGTGTTGCCACTGTTACTTTGAATAGTTACTTTATTAGTTACTTACTTTATACAGCCACTTCATTAGCAGCTGCCAACAACTTTTAACTAAATAATGTAACTAATGTAATGTAATGTAACTAGGTAACTAGTAATCTAACGGTTACTCTTAAGATTGCGTAATCAGCAAAGTAGTAAATAGTTACTTTTTCTGAGTACTCAATCTTTAAAATAACCTCATTAGATTGCTAGTTACTTTATTAGTTACATTCAGCAGCTGCTGACAAGTTGTCTGCAGCTGCTAATGAAGTAACTGTATAAAGTAACTAATAAAGTAACTTTTCTAAGTAATTGTGGCAACACTGCTATTCAGGATGGTACTGTACTATTTTTAATGTCCAATATAATACACATAGTCTAACCTTCAGTATCTACTGATACCAGTCCAATATTTTTTCCTCTGTGTTAAAACTGCTAATCTGTTAATACATTTTACTGCAGGTACTTTACTAACCTAGCGATCTAACAAAACATCAACTCAAACTGTGAAACAAATTTTGTACTTCCCTAATGGAAAACCTAAATAGCCCCCAACATGACTCAGATGTGCAACAGAAGACTTGAATCAGATTTATTTTAAATATGTAACATCCAATTCAGTAATTTTGGCCATAATTGGGTCTGATGCTGGACTGGTGCACCCTTACTTATTAAATAAAACTTACAGAAAGTATTGTGGTTAAAGATTTACACTGTTTTAGACAATGGCAGTGGGTTAAGACAGAAAGTAAATAATAATATGTAATAATAATATATATAAAAACTAAAACAATAATAATGATTCAAAGTACTTTGCTTAAATTATACAACAGAATAGCAAACCTTCAAACCTTGTCTGTGATATATGTGCATAACCCACATGTTGCAGTTGCTGTGGTGACCCCCAACTTCATGAACAAGCAGAAACAACATCAGTATTAGTTATGAACAAATTACCATTATAGCTGAAGTATTTATGTAATGATTATTCAATCATTAGAAAAGAGTTCTAAAATATTTTGCTCATGCTGTAAGTGTTCAAATTGTGTTTTAACAATGTTAAATTGCAACCAGAACTGTAGTTGAGCCTCCAGTCTTCAGATAAATCCTTTTTAGGGGATAGTGGGATTGCCATTCCAGCCAGCATAAAAACTTTTGCAGAGATCTTTCTTTTTTGTGCGTCCAGTGGGAGTAACTCTGCTGCTGCCTTCCATTAAAGGGTGATACTTTATAAATAGGGATGGGAGAAAGTCATTTGGCTCTTGAGAAAAGAATAAGTCACCAGAGAGCACCATGGGTCTTGTTCCTAGAGGGTGTTGACTGGTGTGATCCTGAGGTGTTGTCTGATGTAGGCCGATGCCCAGGTCCATACTTGAGGTGGCTCATGCAGGTGGGGACCTGGAACATCCTTTCACCCAGCAAAGATGACCATCTTCTGCTGTTGGTAAGGGAAGTTTGCAAAATGTCATGTCCTATGGGTTGCTGTGTCCAACTTCCAGCATTCAGAGATGGCTGCACATAGTAAACTAGTACAGGTGGTGTCGCAAAGCAAAGCTCTCATGATCCAATCACCAGCTTCTCACAATATGAGGATTTGCTTCCTCTTTATTTGTAAATATACTGGTTTTGGTTTTGGTGTCAGGTGTGAATGATAAAATGTTTGAAACACCTTTTAACCAGTTCAGACATGTTAAACCTGTATGAACTATGACTCACTGGGTGCATTGTTGGGAAATGTCGGTTTCTCAGAATACAAAAGATGGAGAACCATACCCTACTTTTTCTGGGTCTGGCTCAAAACATCTCAATTGCCCCTCATAGATATTGTTGTGGTTTTAATTGCCGTTATAATTTAAGTAGTAGCAAAATGACTGAAACTGAAACTAATTTAGATATTGTTAAAATATGGTTTGAAACCATTCTACAAAGTGCTTTTAATCCACTTTAAATAGTGTTCAAAGCACATACCGGCTGTTTTTTTTTTTTTTTTTTTTTTAATGTTAGTTTGTTTTTTTGTGGGCAAATTGATTTAAATTACATTTAAGTTGGCTATATTTGAGAAAGTGGTTTTGACTGATTTCCAAACTCAACTCAATGTCATTCTGTTTTGATTTGTTTAAATAGTTTGAAGTTGTCCCATTGCAACTGCATTGCTCCTATTGTTTCCAGATGTTGACTAAATGAATACTAAACAGGAATTGATAATGACATTAATCATTATCTGCAGCCCCAGTTACCAACTGTCTTTTTGAAACATTTTTTCCTCAATAGGGGCGTTAATATTGCCTGTAATTTGTCATGGGAGAAAAGTCTGTTTCTTGCTCAAATACTTGCAATGAAGTGGAAAATAAGGGTAATGGAAGGTCAGCCAAGGGCAGCATAACCCCATTCCACACTGACCGCATGTCTGAGTCTGCATGCTGCGTACAATGTGTAAAAAACAAAACAAAACAAAAACTAACACATACTGCACACACATATGCATGTGCACGCACTCACGCTTTAGCTGGATTAGGAGAGTTATTTGTAGAGCAAAGAAGCAACAATAACATAAATAGTTCCGTGTAGCTTTTGTTATAGTATGATTGGAGTTGCTGCCCCATTCTGACTCGACATACTGTACTCACCCTGAGCCAGAAATATTGTATATTTGTTTTAATCACACCTGAAATTTCAATTTCAAGGAGCTTCACTTTGCCTTAGTCGTCTTAATCATGTGTTATGGAGCAGAATCCTCTGGGTTTATGACGTTCATGCACAGGATTCCTGTTGTTAGCAACACACACAATTTTATATAACTTATAGAATGACCACCCATTAAGGCCAGATGTTCCTTCATTTTGCTTTTTTAAGGGAGCTTGGGACTTTTTGGGTCTAAATCTCCAATGGCTCATATTCTGCTAATAAAATATGCACTCTCCTCAAGTGTTGTCTTAAACCTGTGGTTGGCAAAGTGGATTGGTTTCAGAAGGACTTGCTGTGGGAGAATATTCCAGAATCCACAGACCATGTAACATGGCCAGAGCAATGGCAGTCGCTTCTTATTTTGGCACGTGCGACAAAGTCTTGTCAAAGATTTCAACCTTTATATTGTAAATCTGTTACCAGAGTGTAAAACCCTTTTGCAAATTTGTTTCTATGCTTGTTTGTCTTGAAAATTTAAACTTTAAATGTGATCTAACCCTTGGTGGACACAGTTTAGCTAATCAACTAACAAACAGCTTTTTCATTAGCAGATTAGCTTTTTAGCAAACTCTGAAAACCATTACCAGTCCAGTTAGTTTCCATCAGATTATCAGAGTGGTTTTCCAATTGTATTTTTATTTTGTTAATCACATTCATTTAATACTTACTCATTTAATACTGTACTGTTAATAAACTGTATGTTGAATAGAAACTACTGTTTAATTGTATTTGTTCATTTAATAATTTTTTTGCATCTTGATCATCACCTGGTTTTAGTGAGCCAAATGTTTTTGTGAACCTCCATGTTTACGTTTCAACATGTTAAAACTTCTTCAGGTCTCATTTTCTGGGTTTTAGAGACAAAAAAAAAACAAAACAAAAAAAAAACAGGCCACAACAAAATTCACAATAAAAGTGAGCAGTTAGTGGTAGTTTCAGCTAAATATTATAGCAGTTTATTGGTTTAGCGGTTATCAAAACTAACCTTTAAGTTAGCTCTACCCACCATTGGACTTAACTGTGAAATTTCAATAGTATGAGGCACCTTTGTAACGACATCGCTGCCAAGCAATCAAGCATTGTAAATTAGAAAGCTTTAAATTTTCCACCAAGTCTTACATTTAAAATGATCTTGTTCTTTAAATACTGGAGGACGTGCACCTCTCTATCTTTTGAAATTACTACATTAACTTACCATTCAGAGATAATTCCATAATAAATATGTTTTTACCAGTAATTCTAGCAATATCCTCAAGTTTATTTCTCTAGACAACCAGACTCTGATCTGGCTGTTTGCAGTAGGACAGTAGGCTCAGTGGTTACCACATAACAGACTCCTGTACACTACTGTTTCCGTAGTCACATTTTAGCAAAGATGACTCATAACCACTGACCTTGCTCTCTTTGTTAAGCAGCCACCCTGTCGTATTGTTTTGCTGTCACGGGCTTACAAAGAAAAAGCAAGAGAATTATTATGTCTTTTTCTTAATTTTGCCTTGAAACACACCACCAAAAGAAAATGAAAGAAAGAAAAAAAATATCCTCTCCTGCTGAATCATAAGGTACTTTTGTTGTTTCATGATGGGAGGAGATGCACAAAAGTGTAACCTCTGCAGAAGATAAGGGAATTCCGCACATTATTCCTCGCACTTGAAGGGTTGTGTCTTGGGGTTTCCTGTTCATTTCAGTCATGGTCGTCTAATATAGAAATAGCAGCTTTTATTATGCAACATCAACACAGAGTTGTTGGTAACACCCTGCAGGTATACAACTGATGACATCTTGGAACCACTTTGTGCAAAATCTTGTTCTTCTATCGCAGTTTCATTGTACTGCCTTTATTACTGTTCACATTGCCAATTTTCAGTTCAGATCCTTTAATGATAAAATATTTTGTGCAAAAGTGGGAGAATTAACAAAAGAAATGGCAGATTAATGACAGTCACATGCTTTTTATGATAACTAATGAGACACTTTAATTTTGTAGTATATTACTACATATATATAGTAAGTTCATTCAGTTTCTCTCTTTTTCACTTGGGGTTGCCACAGCAGATGCACTATGGACCTGCATGCTGGCTTGGCACAGTTTTTACCCCAAATGGCCTTCGTGATGATGAATCACCACATTACATGGAGTATGGGCAGGGGTGGACTTGAACCAGGAACCTTCAGCTCTGGAAACAAGTGCATTAACCACTTGGCCACTGTACTATATTAGCATGTTGATTTTGTACACTTTTTTATGACGAATAGGAGAAACACATTTTTATTTCCATCAAGGAGGTCTTAATATTATTATTATTTATTGATAGTTGTCAGTACAACTCTTGAAGAAAATGGCATAAAACTTTTAAAATTTGTGATAGAGCATACAGTTCCACAAAAAGGGAAGGAACTGGGAAACATGTTGCTTAAAGAAATTGTGAAATTGGGTGTTAACACCACCAGTTTTCAGTAAATGAGATGAAAACGTTTGCTGGAATAGATTTTACTGGACTACAAGGAAAAACAAAACATTAAATTTATTCATAGTGCCAGATGTTACAACAGCCTCTTGCTAAAAATATTTGATTTTGGGTTTAAATACATACTATTACATATTATGCCAGATTTTGGAAGAGAGGTGGAACCAAGAAGTTATATAGTTGGACTGAAATGTAGTTTGCACATCTGCAGCTTCTGTCATGTAATATGATTTCTGTGAAAGCGGTACTGTATAAAGTTTTCTTTCTTTCTTTTCAGTGATTTGGTCTTACAGTTTGGAAGTGGGTGGGACTTATACTGCATTCATATGTTGACTGTAGAAAATACAACAAGCTGGCCATTGTAGCAAAATCACTTTCATCTGCAGGGGCAAATGGTCAATAATGGCACAAGTGTTTGAGTGTTTTGCATGATTTTATGTTCTTGCAAGAGGCAAAAATCAACATAGGTTGCAAAGAAGCATTATTCGCACTTACTGTCAGTGAGTATTTGCAGAGCTAAGGTGCAGTCGATGGGTGATTTGTTGGGTGTGAAACTGGACTACTACCGTCGCTGGAGCAGTCACATCAGTATTGAATGATTCTAAAATTCTTTTTTTTGGGGGGGGGGGGGGGGGGGGGGCGGTCAGTGTTCAGCTTTTTCTTTGTTCAGTTATTATTTCAGACTAAATTGTATTGTTTTTAGGCCACACGTTTCAGACGAGATCCTGGAATCCAGGACTGATGGAATTTGAACTTTTTCCTATTTGGTAGTGGACCACAAATGTTTTCCAAACACTGTGTCCTGTGTTGTTTCTGTTATTCTGTGCTAAGTGAGGACAAGGACAAATAAATGTGATTCAATCTAATTTTAGTTAATTTGGACACATGTGTCACTAATCCCTGTCAGTGCTGTATGACTGATTCAAGTCCCCATCACCATTTGAGAAACTAAACTGTAAAACACTCTTCTCCCTGTGTTTGTTCCATGGCTGTCCTATTCTTACTCACTACTAATGAAAACCAGCTTCAGGCCTCTTTGGACGGACAGAATACATCCCATTTCTGGCTTCTTTTTTTTTGGTGGATTTGCTGGAGGAATGCAGCACACAGTTGTTATCGAGGG